>NC_048285.1:6858350-7158350 GCF_009762535.1 Notolabrus celidotus | reverse complement strand
CAAAGCTGACTTTAAGTCAAAGTTTACATAAATAGATGTAAAAGGTAGAATATTGTGGAAAGTTTCAGGGCTTCATACAGTCTTGCATAGTTAGAGTCAAAGACAATTTAACCAGATGATTTACTCAACAAATTGTCCAAAGCTCATAATTACTTATTTTACAATATAAAGAAGCAAATCATGAGCTGGATCCTTAATTTTGTTTCCCTTTCTGTTTATGAAATATATCAAATAATCCATTATTGAAAAATATGTCACCCTCTTGTTGTTGAAGTGGTCCAGCTGACTGTTTTAGCTGTATAGAGATAAATAATGAATGATATGAATTATGAGTGGAATTAATGGCTCTAAGAGTTTCACATATGTATGTAAAATCTTGTACATCTCATTAATTATTATTCCTAGTCTATTTATGGAAACTGAGTGCTGAGATTTTTATATGAGACATGTAGGAGACAAGTTTGGTGTTTCCCATTGTTGAGATCATAGTGAGACATACATGAAAGCTTTACTGTTAATTTATTCTTTATTAGGATCCCTATTAGCTTTCACAAAGTGGTCTCTGTAGTCTTCCTGGAGTCCACATAAAAGGGAAAAATAAGACAGACAGCTATCCGGAATCACACATTAATCCTAAAACAAAAATACAATAGAGGCCATAAATAACAATGAAAAATAAAAATACTTAATAAATGAAGTACCTCTGCAAATAACCAAAAACGAGCATTAACCTACAAAAAAATGTAAGCAAAAACAAAATGATCACAATCACATGACACCAAGACATAATGAAACAAACATTTTCAAAACAGTGATTCTATAACAAAATCTAGCACCACTCACATCTGCCTTCTATCTGAGAACTAGGAATGAGCATCTGTAAGACAATCGAACTCAGACTGTGAGACAGAGGTGTGAACCTGAAAAAGAAAAGTATGACCTTGTGGTTACTCTGAAATTAACAGGTCTTTGTGCAAAAAAACCACAAACATATTAAGGTAAAGATGTGTCAAGTAAAGTACAAAATGAAAGCTCTGTCAGGTCTGACCTCAAGAGGAGAAAAATACAATTTTAAAACACTTATTTGTTGAATGGAGGGTGGATTGATGATTGATCGATTGATTGGCTTTAATGACACAACATCAAGTAGACTTTTTGCTCAAGGTCATTTCTTTTTTAACCTAGTATAAACTGTTAGCAGCACTTGTATGCAGATATCTGTTAAAGAGACATTGTTGTCAGATATTGCCAATGGGGGCTGGAATGTGCATTCCACCTGCTTTTGCTCTCCATATGGACTGTATGTTCCTGCATACACCAAAGCCTGCTGATATATGAATGCTACTCAGACTTCAAACACAAGCTTTAACACTTCTTATACTAAAACGCATGCTCCTGTTTCAATAAATTTAAGGTAGAATCTGTAAAATGGAGCTTGGGTCCATTACACTGACATCTAAGATAACATAGGAGTCCTGTCTGAGAACACTGAGTGAAGCTGAACGCAGCAATGAAAAGTATTTATCAGATAGATTATTTGTAAGCAAACACATTGGGAGTGAGTTTGCTCAGAGAGGTTATTTAATCATAGTTTGAATAGTGGCAGATATTGCCTGGTTGACATGCAGCCCAGAGTCCATTATCAGCTTAATGAAGCTACAGCGGAGGAAAAAGACGCAGTCATGATTGATGAGACCATGAATGAACAGCCAGAATATGAACATGCTATTAGTTATTCATGATTTACAGCTCGATCCGGGAGTCATTTGGAATCTGTCTCTTTTTTTTCCGCTCTCTCTGGTTTGCTTTTGTGATGTGTATTTAAATGTGTGTGTGTCGTGTGTGTGTATGTGTGTATAAGGGCTGCATGTGTGCTTAATATGCACCACAGGCTCAACTCAATATTCTGCTGACAAAGACGGGGGGGGGGGGGGATTAGTGGAAAACGTGAACGGAAATGATAGCGCGTGTGCTGAATTTATACATTAAAAGACCTGACTAGCATGTGATGTTAGAGGTTATAGAGTGCAAACATGCATGGTGGTGGTAGTGATGGAAGGAGGAGGGAGGGCGGGATAAATCCGAGCCAGAAATGGTAAAGGAAAGAAAAAATGTGACAGGATATAGAATGACTCCAATGTATAATATATTAACCCTAATTTCCCATCTATTTATAGCCTTAATTTAAACTACAGCTTTTCATTTCCACCTGAAAGAGCTTCAGAACATATCCAGTCTCTCCATCATACACTTACTTATATTTACCTTGTCTGCCTCGTTAAATGAACCAACGGTAAACACAAGTATCATCCATGCGAGGAGTCATTGAGAAGTCACACAGCAGAGAAAACAAGCCAGGCAGACATTTTGAGGTTAGCATCGGTTTACAACTTACATCTGATGTATCATAGCCCACGTATCTGCCGTGCAGAAAAAAGCCTTTTATTTCTGTTGCATTATTCATCCGCTGCTATGTAGCTGACACTCTGAAAACTCTCTCCAACCTAAAGGGAATACTTGTACAGTATGTACAGTAGCTGTCTCAGAGAGAGAAACAAGAAGGAGATGGGAATATTTAAAAGCTCTTTGAGTATGATAATTAGAGTTGTAGGGTTTGAAGTAGCTAAGATTGAAATGTGCCGCTGAGACTAAGAGGGCACGTGTTTGTGCCGTGTCTTGCCATGAATCAAAATCAAAATCCATGAAAGGTTGTTTCTATTTATTAACAAAAGACTCAAACTAATTCAGTATTAAAAAAGATCTAAATGAACGATGATAGTGAGGATGATGATGGTGGTCAACAAAAAATATTCAAACCCACTCACCCGCTTTGTATGCCTCCCGCCACACAACTGAACCAGTAGATAAACCACACCCATGAACCCAAAACTGGAAATGAAATAATCATGATAAACAAACAAGATAAGACAATCAATACAATGGCCCCTACAATATAGGTGATGGACGAGTCACTTTCATACCTGCAGCATCATTTTCCAGTGTTCATTTGGGCAGTAATTTCAGTCTTTAGACGAACATGAACGCTAGTTTTGGTGACATTTTAGTCTTTTATGCACTTGTGTCTAGTTTTGGAGAATAAAAGGTCATCACATGTGAGTCATTACTTGTAGTTAACACCTTTCCTCTCTTTAAAGTAATTCAATGAGTCGATCAGAAATTGATACCAAGGTTGTTTTAAGTGTTTAAATCAGCAGCATTTCAAATACTTTTATTTGTGTCCTGTCTAGACGTCTTACTGTAATTGGATAATCTAGCCTGGACTCATCCACCAATGAAAAGATGCTGTGCTGTCCCTGATGGTCTACTAAGGTAGGTAAGGAAAGTGCATCACACACTGATGGAAATGGAAATGATTCTTTAAGTCAGAAAACTTAAAGTCACTGTGGGTATAATTTCTTCATTTGACTTCAAATGAAAGAGAAAAAGGCTGCACTGCACTTAAACGCCAGTCTCTAACTCTTCTTGTGGTGACAGGAGCTCAGGGCAGACATTCAGTTCACGGCGCTCGGCCTTCATCTTTGAGATGAACAAAGCTACAAAAATGTCATATTTTCAGATATTGTAGAAGCAGAGTGGAGGATTCTGACACATCTTCACCAACTTCTGAGGTGCATGAGAATAATAGAGAAGAGAAAGAAGAGAATAGAGGTTTCAAAATGTGCCTGTTTGACATCACACAAGCACAGTTTTAAATCCCTCCTCTGCACAGGTGATGCACCACTTATGGACCTAATAACTATAGGTCTCTCATTGGACACTCAACCAGGGACAATAATTGGCCTGAAGCCTCATGACCATTAGCCCAACCCACCTTTGTAGCAGCCCCATTGGCTGATATGTATGTGGATGCAAAAGATTAGATGTTTTTGATTGTTTTGTTGGGGTTTTGACCCTTTTAGTATTTTCGGAAATCCTGAATAGCTTGTAATTCGTAAAAAAGGCCACTACATTAAGAAAAAATGATATAGTATCTTAATCTATAATATAGATTAGGAAAATATGGATTATGAATGTCTGACAGTCCAACAATAACAATTTAGTCCCGTCTCACGAACAAAAAACAAAACATAATTTTGTCAGAGTTATTATCATCAACGATGAATTCCTGGTCCATTAACTAACACTGTAAATCACTGATTTTGTAGGTGAATGATTTTTGCAGCAAAATGTAGTTATAAAAAAAAATGTTAAAAGGATTCAGAAAAGCCAACACTACCTTGTTTTGGTTTCTAGTCTCAGATGAAAACTGTAATCTAACCTAACACCTCTCTTTCATGATCTCTGAACTGCAGCTTCTCAAGGTGTTCTCCACCTCCTTGTCTTCATGTGCACCAGCCAGGTTTTAAGTGTGTTGAATGCCACATTAATTGAAAAGCATTGATTTTCAGATGAATAAGCATTTCCTATTCTAACACAGCCTCCATCTAAGAGCATTCTCTGCCAGCTTGTGCTATTTTTGGCCGAGGTGCTAGTCTGAGTGACAACTCCCTACAAGATAATGGTTGCTGTATAATGGCTCGCTGTGTTTAACGGTGGGTGATGCTGGAGTGCTGTTCATCAAAATGGTAACTAATGCTGACAATGGAAATTAGTACAGACGTGTGGAAAAGAGAGATAACAAGACGATGATTACGTGCTCCTGTGGAGGTACACACGCACAGACACACACACACTCAGACACACACACGCACAGACATGGTTTGCAAAGGTGTCTGAATAATGAGTGAATGTGCAGAAGATAAGACAGCACGCATGGTAGTAATAGTCCAGCAATTGCACACGCTCTTACAGAAGTTGGTGTGTGTGTGTGTGTGTGTGTGTGTGTGTGTGTGTGTGTGTGTGCATGTGCGTGCGTTTGCGTGCGTGTGTGTGTTGTGTGTGTGTGTGTGTGTGTGTGTGTGTGTGTGTGTGTGTGTGTGTAGGCCAAATTAGGCTTTATCTTGAATACCTTAAGCTTTAGTAGGAGGAAGTTCATCCATGACCATTCTTTACCAATTAACCCACGAAAAATGAAAAACTTGACTCCACATTGTCCACTGACTTAATTGTTTTTTCTAAGAACCTGGGATACTGGTTCCATCACACAAATTCAACCAATCCCTGTGTATTGTTTTGATTTTGGGGGGCAAAATTTGACTTTCACCACAACTTTTTTTTTTTTAAATGAGACTTATCAACCTACCTCAGGTATGTCTTCAAACATTATAAGAACATGTAATGCAAAATACCTTTTTAAAATTATTATTTGCCGTGATGCAAATAGCTGCATCACCTTCACTCTGGTGTGACTGTTTCTCTTCATGAATCTCGTGAGTCGTAATTAACCTTAAACTACAAAGTCAAAGAATGGAGACTCTAGAGAGTTAACCCAAAGTAATAAATTCAATGATCGATGTCTTCTTGTTATTCTTTAACCAGTGAGAAAGTGATATATTTATTGACCAATCACAGGCTGTGTTCCCACCTACCCACTTATCTGGTCTGCTGCACATTTGAGTAAGAGTTGATCTCAGAGAGTAAAATGGTAATCCTCCTGTCCCCCAACATTGGCACAACCTTGTCCCATTATCACAGTTCTGTGACATTTAAACAGGACATTATAGGGCTGAAATATTTGAGATACTGGAGATAGGGAAAAGGTACCCATTTTATGAAGACACAGCATCCGATATAAGTGTTGCCAAGTGTAATAGGCAACATTTGTAGTGTCCTATCTGAATATTGATATGATAGTAATCCTCACTTACTATGGGACATAAGCATTTTATGGCATCTAAACATCATAACTGGCATCAACACTTGTCAAGGATCTTTCTGCAACAATCACAGAAAAAATGAAAAAAATCTGGAGGTGCTGACTAACTTTCCGGCAGTCTTCAGAAGTACAAGGTAAAAAATAAACAAAAAACTTGCATATACTCATAAATGTAATCATTTATTGGTTTGCTCTTTGTGCCCTCCAGTTGCCCTCCCAGTGACTGTCCATCAATATAAGCCTGTAGCAGCTGGCCCAGTATGACCGCCCACTAATGGCTCTCCTGCCAAGACTGTAGAGATTTACGGACTCCGCCGGTCTAGTGGGAGCAGGTCACAACAAAACAACCCTGACAGCCGCTAACGGTCTCTGGAAGGCACCAGCGGTTTGTGCATGTGAGTATGTGAACGTAATGCGCTCTTGTAAGTGTGTGTCCCTGCAGAAAGAGAAGGAAGAGGTGGGGGAAGAGAGAAAGAATGAGAGAGACAACCAGTGGCTAATGGCTTCCCCACAGGGCCATCACTTCCAACTCAGAGTAAAACGTGGGAAGACACAGGGGAGCAGCTATTAGGAAACCTCAGACTTCATCTTCTAACAAGCTCGGGGAAGCAGTTCTGCCTTTTCCAGCTTATGAGAAATAAAATAGCTATAATGATGAGCATTGCAGACAAAATGATCTGCTTATAAATGTTGAAGTCTTTTCACCATTGTGGTTTAACGCTGCCACTATATCTCTGCCAAGAACAAACTAACACTTTACCACTTATATAAGGGGAGGATGGAGCTGCATGAAGAGGATTGATGAAACTATTTCTTACACATTACTCCGTAAACCGTTGATTATTTCTACATTAAAGGTGACATATCATGCAAAATCGACTTTTTAATGGTTCTCTACCTGAAATATGTGTCCCTGGCATGTCTACAAACCCCCCAAGAATGAAAAAAATTCATTCTGCCCCTGTTCTGATTTCTCCACCTTTCTGTAAATGTGTGTGAAACGAGCCGTTTCAGACTTCCGTGTTTTTGTTACGTAACAATATCCGATCTGTCACGGAGTCAGAGCTCGGAGCTTGTTCAGCCCATAGACTGTATAAAATAATACTGAATCCCTCCTCCGTTTTTCATTCCCTGCACAAATGTGTGCTAACAAGGAGCTTAGGAGGGAGGCATGCTAGTTGTAGGCTGTCTTAATAAACACAAAGGTCGGTTTTACTCTCCACGTCTGCAGATTTGAAGATCTAGTGGATGATTTTTATTTACCATGGATAAGTGCTAGTGCTAGTTAGCATAGCTACATAGCTACTTGTCGTAGCTGTAGCTGTAACTGTGTACCAAGACACACGTCGACATACTGACAAACAAAACAACAAGAAACACTAAATCTGCGACCAATCCTTCATAAAAGGTCCTGCTGCCTTTCTGGTAGAGGTCGGTTTTACTCCCCACGTCTGCAGATTTGAAGATCTAGTGGATGATTTTTATTTATCATGGATAAGTGCTAGCGCTAGTTAGCATAGCCACATAGCTACATGTTCGTAGCTGTGTACCAAGACACATGTCGACATACTGATAAATAAAACAAAATCTATGACCAATCGTTCAGAAAGGTTCTGCTACAGGCGCCTCTCCGTCAGGATCAGATTCTGGATCAGATTCAGAGGGTTGAAGTAACGTGATCTCTGAGCAGCCGTGTATATTCAGCCAACATGTAAACATTAGATCAACGTGCTGGAGAGCCGAGGCACATCCACTTCCTGAGGGGGCGTGGTCAGAGAGAAAACAGAGTGTTCTGAGGAGGACTGAAGAAGAGGGATTTTCAGGCATGCCAAAATCTGATTTCAAAGTGTTTTTTTGAGCATAAACTTTAAAGACATGTTTTGGGGACCTCTTAGAGCAATTTATATTGATGAAAAAAGCGTGATATGTCACCTTTAATATCAGGGTCGATTTGTGATTTAGAAGATCATGCTCAGAACTAATGTAATGCATGAAAAGTGATGATAAACCTCCCTTTCTCAAACCAAAGGGATACCACAGGGCACTCTATTGGGTCCATCATTCTTAATTTCATTTACAAGCTATCTGAGCAATACAGCCATACGCTGCAAGAAGTTTGTATCTTTATTTTAAATCTATTTAAATCTCTATATTCTGGTTACCCATTTGGAGGAAATTGGTGGTGTTTTTTTTTCTTGGTTGAAGACTTCTTTTCCCATGAGTACCATCAACCAACAGTGTAAGGATATGTCTCTTGCCAAAGTTTGCATTTGTTGTTGAAGCAAACTAATGACATACAGATCTTTTTAATACTACTTTTGTTGTTTAAGACAACTTTTTGCAGGACATGCACACAGTTTAATTATTTTATCCTTAAAGAGCAGATATGCATGTTTTGCCCTTTGAGACAGCATAAACATGATGAAACAGCTTTGTTTTGATTTTTTTTGCATTGTTTGTAACGTTTGCTTTTTTGGGGGGGTATGTCTTTTTGTGTATTTGTATTTAGTTTTTGACATGTTCGAAATAAACACTTTGAAAATCTAAATCAAAAATCAAAACATCAAATCATATTCAAAGTCATTTTGCTCTTTTACCAAGTTCAGCTCTGGTAGTCAAGATTCTCCGCCAACAACAATACTTCAACATTAAATGTATGTTTCTTTGCTAATCCTGCTCCAGTATCAGCAATGAGTATAAAACATTATATAAAGAGAAATGCAATGATCTTTAAAAAAAACTCCTCCTGCTTGCTAACATACTCCTCACTGTCAAAGTGTATCTGTAGAGTTCTATACATTGAGTGAGGGCTGAATATCAGATTTTTGTGGGAAATCTGAACCAAACACTGGCACCCAAATTTGGTATGAAGAAATAACCAATCTTGTCGCTGATTAATCTAATTTTACTGTTTTACAGTAGGTCCTGAAGAGGCATCAGTGTAAATGACTGTTTCAAAATCTGTTGAAACTCCGATAGTTCCTTAAACAATATACTGTGCATGAAGGATTTCTTGATGCTAAGTGTGTCATTGAGTTTAATTTTTAGATATGTTCTTGTCTTTATAGAATAGAACCGATCATTTCAGCCCTTCTATAACCAGAAATGCTTTTGTCCAAGATGCTCTAGACATGTCCTTGTTCACCTCATGATTCAAACATTACGTATTGTACAGAAAGAAAATAAGTGAAATGCTAAAAGCACCGTCCTGTGTGAAAATAAGAGCTGTACTCTGGTTTTGCTTCATTAACAAAGTCCTAATTGGAGAGTGTTGAGGTACTTCATTGCAGCTTTTCGGAAGTGGATATAAGTCTTCTTGTAATCCCTCAGAAAACAATCTAATCCTCCTGCAGCCTTAGCGAGGACTCCAGGTGTCTGACCATCATATTTTCTTGCTTCTACTTATTATAAGATAATGAAGCTGGATCAGAGAGTTGAGTTTCCCTATGTGCTCAGAACAGTGCCTGTCTGTTTGTGGACTGCGCCACGTTGACCTCAAACTTTGAGCTGCTGCACGGTTCACTTTTCAAAGTCCATTAAAGCGAAATGAAAAATTCATGAGTGTAAACAAACATTTGGGGGCATGAATTTGGTGCACAGAACCAAACTTAAATGAGATGAATAATAATCCCATCAACAACACAGTGAGGTGGAGTTCAAAGAAAAGTGCTTTTGAACATGAATATTCTGGAGGGTTCAGTGGAAATGAATTGATATCCAGGCCAAAAAACATCGATTCTGTTTTGTTCTGTCCAACCAGAGCTGCATGCAAGATACACAATTAAAAAACTAAACAGATCAGAATCAATTAATGTCAATCTAAATGTAGAAAGATGCACATGGACACCCACTCAACATCACACACACTCACACACAGCAAGTGTTTTTTATTCCCTTGCACCATAACAACAGTCCATCGGTCGTTTCTGTGAAAGCATTAAAATTCTGGTCAAGTAAGCAATCTATCTATTTCTGCATTCACTCCCCAATCAATTCTCTAATTCCCTCTGCCAATCACTCTTTGCTTATTGGTCCATATATTCATTCAACCAACCCTCCAGTAATGTAATTTGCACGGGCAACACGCAGGCATCCACTTTCATGCCTTTTCTTTCCATCTCTTCTCAATCTGATTACCTCATACCAAGAAATACTGAGTCGCAAACAGTTCTCTTTTCCTTGGTTTTGCTTTTAACTCTATTAAAAATGTAAAAGAGTGCATTTTTGAGAGGGTATTAGAATAACATCTACATTTATCAACAATATTTTTTGTTTGATTGACGTTGAACCCTCTCTGTAAGCTTCCCCCTCTGCCGTTCCTTCCTTCCTCCGCCATTCCTTTGAAAACTCACGGGAGAAGTGCGAGCCGTGATTTCATTTACTAATTGTTTTTTCCAGCAGGTGTGAGCCGTCTGTCACGTCCTCCTCTCTGTGAGCGTCAGAGCCCAGGGAGGAGGGGGAGGAAGATGGAGAGTCCACAGATGTGTGTTTGTATTAGTGGGTGTGGTGTTGGTGTTTGTTTGTCAGCGGCACATCTGTCAGACAAGGTGTGTTTCAAGCTGTCTTGTTTCTTCGTGGTATTAAAAAGAAAATCTCGAGAAAGCTTGGAGGAAGATTGGATAAACAAGTGCTCTCGCCCTGGAGCTCTAAAAACAACATGTGTGCAGCAGGCGAGGGCTGGAGGCTAACAGCGTCAGGTTATTGATTCAGTTTGAGCACAATGTTTGTCTGCACCAACAGAAAATAATCTGAAATTATAATTGTACTGATACGTTTACTCCTCCTAATCCTTAACTATGACTGGTTTCTATTCAAGTTTTAAGTTTTAAGGACACAAGCGCTGTGCCAATTCAGAGGCTGCGTCTATTGAGGGACACATTTCAAGAACCATCATCTCACAGCTGTGTAACAAAGCTATCCCAATTTAAAGGCTTCTTCAAATGCAGCTGAGAAAAGATTCCTTTCTTTGGGCCAGGAGGGATGGCCAGACTCTTTCCAGAATTATCATGCATTAATCCAAACAAGATAGCGACTCTCAAACATACAATAAGTTGTAAGTATTTGGTATTCAACTCAATCAAAAACCTAATGATTCAAATGTGAATAAACAAAAGGGGCTTGGAAAAATATCTTCAGTGATAGGTTAAAGCCTGACACACAGTAAAAGCTCTTGTTAGTCTTGACAGATGAAAGATGGATGTGACCAGTGGAGGACAGTAACAGAGTAAATTTAATTGAGTACTGTACTTAAGTACATTTTTTGAGTATCTGTACTTTACTTGAGTATTATTTTTTGAGGAAACTTATTACTTTTACTCGACTACATTCAGAAGAAAATTATTGTACTTTTTACTCCACTACATTTCTATCAATACTCTATAGTTACTCACTACTTCTGCTTTGAAGTCAGCTCATGAATTTGCTTCTCTTTTCTGAAATCTGATCCCAAGACAGTAAAATGTGTTTGTGTAGTTTTGTTTGTCTCAGTGGTTTAGTCATACCTGTATATCGTGTGTCTCCACGGTTGAACGTGGAGAAAACACAGAGCAAATTTCACTCAGATCAGGCAGTTCATTTAGAGGTGGTAATGTTGGCTATAATTCTCCACATGAGCACCCATGGCCATATCTTCAGCCCGTGTTAGAGGTTTTTGAAATGCAGAATGATACGTATCGTATCGGGCTACATAAGATTTGTTTAATTCCAGATGAACATTTCAAAGTAAGTTGTCTGTGCTTGGAGTAACTCAGTTTTTATTCCATGGTATAGTTTTTAGAGATTTCAAGTAATGGTTTCTAGATAAACAGAATGTAACAGAATGTACTCCTATGTATTCTAATCTTCTCTGCTCTTATGTATTGTGAAAATACAATGTTTTGAGATTTTTTAAGAAGTACTTTGAATACTTCAGTATTTTTAAAAGCATGTACTCCAGGACTTAAACTCAAGTAATAATTTTGACAGAGCAACTTTCACTTGTATTGGAGTAATATTTGACCAGGAGTATCTATACATTGACTTAAGTAATGAAGCTGTGTACTTTGTCCACCGCTGGCTGTGACTAAACAACAGCACCTGCTATTGTCATAAATCAACAATAAATAGAAAATTACTTAAGACACAAACTCCTTACCCTGTCTTTTGTTTTGGTAGAACAGATTTAATGGGTTTTTTTCTCTACCTAAAATTAACCCCATGTCATGTCTTCCTCTCCTCCTCTCGGATGTAACTCATGTTGAACTGTGCTTCATGAGAGTTGAGTGAGGGAAAGATGTGAGAGGTGAACAGTTGCCAATCAGGCTGCAGGACAGCATTACATCCAGACTTCATTCAAAACCCTGGGAGCTCAAGCTAGCTTCCACCTGAGCAAAGGAAATATGCTCTGAACCTTTCATAACTGCTCACCATTTTACCTCTACACACACTTTTGCTGATTGAGTTCCTTTTGGGTGTAACAATACAAACCTAAGAAAGAAAAGAAGGCCCGCTCAGGCTGCCTTTGTGTGAAGCTCAGGTTTTTATGCTTTGCTACCCTCCTCATTCAAAGACTCTCGTCTCTGCTGTCTGAGCCTACTGGGCAGTTTATTTCCCTGACGCAGGTTACTCTGAATTCATTCCTGGCAGAATTGCAGCCCCTCCAAATACTTCCCTCTTTTTGCTGTCAGGCTTACCCTATTCATCTCTACTTTCATTTTTGTCCAACAGAATGTGTCTGTTGTTCAGCCCGTCTCTGCTCTCCCCTGTCATTTCAGGATTCACTTTGAGTCCTAGCACTCACCTGGAAAGAGCACAAACGATGGCTGATTACCTAACAGCTGCTGAGCTGTTGTGTAACAATTATTCTATTTTTGTTACACCTTATTTTGTTCTATCTTTTGTTTCTTTACTTTCATCTGCTTTTTTTGTCAGCTAAATTATGTGCTTTTAACTTTTGCCTTTTACCAGCAGTGACTTTTCATTAATTCTACGTAGAAAAAAGAGGAGGATCTTACTTAGTGTTATTAGTGGTATGACTTCTATCAAAGACTCTCCAAATTTGGAACAACGTGTATGAAATTCTGACGTGGATTTTACACTCTGTGATGAACAAAGTCTACAGAAAAGTTTATGATTCTGAACATGATGGCAGCTGCAGAAAAAAAACACCAAGTGAGCAGAGCCAGACTTCAAATAAAACCCAACTCAGTGCATCGTTTATACCAAAAGATGTTGCAATGAATCTATTGGAGGAACTCTCTGAGTCCTCTTTCAACCATAAAGAGACCCAGAGGAGCTTGAGTTAAACTCAGATATACAGAAAACTAATGTTATTTTGTTTTTATTGATTGTTGCATTGTTTTTTCATTTGGTTCAGGAAGCTTTTAGTTCATTGGTAGCCTCTAGTGTCTAAAAGAGAGACAAAAACTGTTTGTGAGCTCATCATGTGGTGACTTCAACAAATGTAAACATCATCTGTGTTTGTATAATCTGCATCTGACCTTAACTCATCCATCACAGTGTTTTTTCTTACCCTTCTCTCATAGAAGAGGAGGTATGCAGTGTCCTGCCTCAGCTTGCAGACACTGTCTGCTGCGGTGATGGTGACATGGTTGCCGTCATTATAGTGTAACCAGTTGTCACCTGCAGCATCTAAATTCACATGCGGGTGAACTGATGTAGTGTCCTAACAAGAAGCCAAGTTTCCATCAAATGTTAGTGCAAATTTCAAACAAGATTCCAGAAAATATCAGCAAAATAAGATTAAAGCACTAAGTGTGTGAGTGTAAAAACAATGAAGAAAACCTGATGAAAACCTAATTTTTTCATGTAGTGATGAGAAGAAGGTTACAGGTTCCTCATCAAAGAACACAAATCTCTGTCCCTGAATTATCTTTGATTGTTTTGTGATGATCATCTGAGTTTTAACACTTCTACTTCCAACCCATCATCAGGAAAGTTTCATGAAACTTAAAGCCAAATATTTTGTTTTGTATTGAACTTGTATTGACGCCAATTCTAATACTTTTTAATGCTCACTTCTTTATGAATATGACCCAAAAAGACAAAAGACATGGAAAGCATACTTTTGATGATTTGGTTTTCCTGTGATTTCAAATGTTTCTGCCTTTACTAAAAATGATATATGTTATATATATCTGAGGACCTAATAGAGGACCACATATGGGGTAGCGGGACCTTCACTGAGTGAATATTTTACCTCTGTTCCCTCCTCTGCCTAAGTGGCTGATGACACTAACTAGGCTGTACCAGCTTTCAGCCTGAGAGAAAACACACAAGACAACAGTTAGCTTCATGCACAAAACTGAAACACACACAAACACACACAATAATACACACAAACACAGTCCACATGTTCACACTCTGCATGTTCTCTGGTGTGGGTGTGAATGTTTTACCTGGCTAGAGGTCCCCATCAGCTCTCTGAAGAGCTCAACTGGGTCATGAGTTCATAGGTCGGAGTGAATTTGAACCTCTTCAGGTGTAGCATGAGGAACCTGTGGACAGGAAGCGAAGCAGTGGTGAGGGAAAATGAAGGCAGACTTCTTAAACTAAAGAAACACTGAAGATAAATAAACAGAACACAATCACTACATGTCTCTGCAACAAAAAGAGACTCAGGGAAGTTTGTGATGGATGTGATGTCACTTACTTTGGCATAGTCAGGAAGGTGGAGCACTGTGTTGATGTGGTGCATCCGCACTCACATCTAAATTCTAGCTTTGTCTCCTGCACAGAAAACATGAGCTCAGTTATGTTCTTTGTAACAAACCAACTAAAAACTCAGAAATAACAGCAGAGTGAAAATGTTCAGCTTCATATCAGTTAGTGTTGATGTTGATTCAACAAGAACTCCAGCTTCTCTTACCATCTGGTACTGCTGGAGCATCTGCTGCACCAAACCTCCAGGAAGCAGGTTGAGAGAGAGGCTAGTGAACTCCTCTTCTCTGACTGATCCAGAGCCACACCTGCACAATAACGCAAGAAACACTTGTAAACACACTGTGGTTCAACATGTGGAGCAAAGGCTTCCTGCTAGTGAGAAATCGTCAGCTACTTTGCCAGATTGCCCAAACTGTCCACGAATAACTAAGAGAGAACTACAATAACAAGATGTGGTTTTAAATTGTGTTTTCATTCTTCAGTGTTTTGAGAAGTGTGAATAAATTGCATATAACTTCTTTATCTGGAGCGGTGGCTCCTATCACATAAGAAATAAAGCTACTTGCATGTTTCATTACCCACATAGAGTAATAAACAGACAACATATATTTTCTGATTTGGTTCTTTAACGATAAGTAAAAAAGTAAAAATCAAAAAGTCAAACTACTGAGATCTGGAGAATATTTGGCATGCCACCCCCTGCTGTGTGTTTGTCTGCATGCGTTTAACCCACAGCACTTTCTGGTGTTCTGCATCCTGAATAACAGGTTACTCTCTATCGGGCAGCTGTATGTTTTCCCTTTGAAGGTTGCAACTTCCTTTAGTGGGGCAGCCAGGCTCTTCATCTGCTCCAGGATTGCTATTATGAGCTCGTGAGCATCCTGAACCAACAGACATAGGTTTTGTGAGATGAGCAGAAGAGGAGAAGTGAAAAATATGCCCACCAACATTTAAGAGTAGAAACGAGCCAACTCACTTTCTGGAAGGTGTCCGCAAACTCTGGTGCCTGGATGGAGAGGAACCCCTTGAACAGTTGAGAGCCTGAAGTTTATGGTGGGAGTCCCCCAGGCCACGAAGTCTGGCAATGTTCATAAAATGGCTGCAGAGGAAAATGGAATAAGAAGGTGTTATTTTCAATTTGGTCTCCAGGTTTGTGGATAAAAGCAAAGAGGACTACAGAAGCAGCTGTTTGAGAGCGGTGTTAAAGTCAGAGTTGACTTTTAGCTCAAACCAGGATCTTCTCTAAACCTAACCAAGAAGAGTTGGTGCCTAAAACTAAACCATTTGAGACAGAAAGAGAAAACAAGCAGTGCTCTCCTGTGAAAGATTTTTGGGTTCAACCTTTTGCTCTCCTTGCTAATCAAAGTACAGAGGGGAAGCAGTGTGTGTGTTTGTGTTTGCATGTGTGTGTATAACTGCTGTACCTCATTAGCTCAGCCTCTGGAATCAGCCCCCAGACCTCCTCCTGACTGTTGACGTCTCTCACAAAGTTGCCAAGTGTAAGTAGACTCTGGAGGCTGGAGTTCATATAACAAATCTGGTCTGGGTTTGGAAACCTGACACACAAACACAACAAATCACATCACACATCAACATCATGATTTCTAATGATCAAACACAAACTGAGGATCATTGTATTGAACTGTGGCTGCATAAATTGAAGTTGTGGATTCAGGTAATTCAGATCTACTCACCCCAGCCAGTTGAACTGCTGACCCCTGCAAATCTTTATGCTGCAGACCCACTGATTGATCTCTTTGTGGCTGAAGTCAAACTTGCTTCTTCTGCAGAGAGAGAGATAGAGAAGAAAGCTGTAAGTGTGTGAACACTTTGGGGACATTAATCTCACAGATTCAGATTTTAGAATATTTCTTTTGAGGGACAAAAAGTAGGTTACCACGACAGAAATCACAACTCAGATTAAGGTTGGGATTATTGAGCTGAGGCATGCAGAGACTGTGGGTGAGGTTAGGGAATGTCTTCGGGGACTTAAACAATAAAACACATGAATTTCCCATCACAAAAAGTTGTCTCTCAGTTGATGCAAACTTTTAGAACTTATTTTTGCTTCCATCACAATTTAAAACTTCCCTTTACTGGCAGAAAAAATCTTGATATTTTAATATTATCACACATGAGAAAATAATCCCAAGCAAAGAATCTAAGATAATTTTCACATTTTTAAACATCAAACTGTACTCACAGACTGAAACAGAAAGTGTGTTTACTTGCTATCTGAACAAAATGTGTGTCTTTATCAATCAAATGCTTCTTTAATTCTTCAATTCTGTGTCCAGCAGCACTCTCTCTCACTCCCTCTTGACCTCTGTTAGTCTCTGTATTGTCTGCAACAGCTTTAGGATAAAAATGTTCTCTAGATCTGTGATCTGTGCTTTGTGAAGTACTTTTATTTTGTATGACACTGCCCCCTCCTGGTTATTTAGCAGTATTGATATAGGAGAAGTTTCACTCAGAGATAATCCTGTGTGGTGGAGTTTAGACTGCTGCAGCATCTCCTGCTGCAAAACTATCTTAAACATTGTTGACTTTCGCACTGTTTCTCTGTTAGAACTAAGTTTCTGACCTTTTGTTAGAGACAAAGCTAGAATAAACATAGTAAAGTTTGTTTTAAGGAACATTTGAAACTAGTCAGTTGACAGCTGTCAAAGCTGTCAAAGCTGTGAACTGAAGGCTAGCAGTACGACTCAGCATTTTGAGTTTTGTGGTCTTATTTTAGGCCCTATCTTCTGTAGTTGATTTTTAAATTTACAATGCATTCTACTTGCTGCTATTTGCTATTTTTAAGCATAAAGAAACGATGTGCTTGTGCTTACTAGACTTGTGCTGACTGTTAGCTAGCTGTATTGATTATAATATCAGAAACTCATTTAAAGTAAACTATAATCTGTAATTTTTCAAGTTCCCATTGCTACACACAAATCTGACAATTTGACCCTTACATTTGTTTTAAAGTGCAATATGAATACTGCTGCCTTTAGTAGATACAGTATTTACATTAAAGCTCCCATGAATAA
This sequence comes from Notolabrus celidotus, assembly GCF_009762535.1. NCBI lineage: Eukaryota > Metazoa > Chordata > Actinopteri > Labriformes > Labridae > Notolabrus > Notolabrus celidotus. The sequence continues at coordinate 7,140,878 of NC_048285.1, read as the reverse complement.
TTTGTAACTGGTAATAAAACAGTCTGAATTGAATACTGACGCCTCTATATGACATGCAACACTCAGCTCTCTTACTTATCACCCAGCTGTTTTAAATACTTCATTCTGTTTGGTCAAAATCCCATAACAGTGATAAAATCGAACAACTAGCTGAGAGACAACCTGATCACACACATCATATTAAATCAAACTGAGTAAAGCAGCCTGGCTCATTTCACTTCTACCTGTTGACACTGTGGTAAAAATAGTTTCACTCTGGTCTTGAGAGTTGGGAAATGTTGAATGTTCACACAGAGGTTCAATGAACCTAGCATCATTTATGTATGGTGTTTCATTTGAGCAAATCTGGACTTTTCACCTGAGACACTCAGCAGTTGGAGCTGCTGGTGAGACTTTCAGAGACATTCATGGTCAGGATGAACCTTAATAACTCTGCAGATACCTTCACTTCTCTCTTAGATGCAACATTGTTGTGTATTCATAAAAAGTATAATGGATAATGTATAGTGAGTTCTTTTTTCATCAAAGTTTTTATTACACATTCATTGAAATAAAAAGTCAACATACAACAGATAGATTGTCCCCATGTGTTCACAGCCGTTTTACAGCATGCTGATCCCTGTACTTTAATCTGCAGCGCCACCATGAGGTTGATATTCTGGATGAAATGTATTTGCAAGGAAATAAGTCACCATGATATTCACTGCAGATATCCTGGGAACCGGGCAGTTCATTTAGAGGTGGTAATGATGGCTAATTCTCCACATGAGAAACCATGGTAATTTCTTCAGCCTGTGTTAAAATGAGGAATGATACATATCATTTGAAATGTTCTCCCTATTTCCCACTCTGCCCAAACATACAAAAATTCACTGTCCAACCAATAAAGTGTGTTGAGCTACATAACGTTTGTTTCATTCCAGAAGAACATTTCAAACTAAGTTGCCTGTGCTTGGAGTAAGTTGCAGTTTTTATTCCATGGTATAGTTTTTAGAGACTTCAAGTATTTTTTTCTAAATAAACAGAATGTAACAGAATTTATTTCTAAGTATTCTTGACTGCACTCATGCTTTGTGAAAATACAACGTTTAGAGATTTTTTAAGAAGTACTTTGAGTACTTAAGTATTTTTAAAAGCAAGTACTCTAGTACTTTAACTCAAGTAATAACCTGACAGAACAACTTTCACTTGTATTGGAGTAATATTTGACACGGAGTATACTTTGACTTAAGTAATGAAGCTGTGTTCTTTGTCCCCCACTGATTATACATATTCATCCAAGGTAAATGGGAGGGACATGGTTTATAATAAAGAAGATTTTCAGTCAGGCTCCGCTTCAGACAGCTCGAGTCGGCTCTGGGGTCCTTTTCCACTGGTGTGAGGAGGATCAGCAGCAACATGCCGACTGTCGGAGTAAAGAGGGATCTCCTTTTCAAAGCTTTGGGCAGAACTTACAGTAAGTCAATGTCACTACATATTCAAGTGAAGGACAAGTTTCCTATCTGTGTTAAAGATCTTATTTCGGCTGTGAAACACGGAGGTAAGAGAATCACCTGAAGTGACTAGCATAGTGGTTAGCAGCCAGTTAGCAGCCCTCACGAGCGGCTCTAGTTTACTGTTTTATTTAGCTTTATTTAAAATATAATGAATGATTTTTACAGTCATTTTAAACAAAATCCATGCCGAATAAATGTTCCTATTGTTAATTATTTTTTTACATGTTCATTGCATAGGTAAAGTAGTTATTGTGGATGGCCAGGTCTCTAAGTTGGATGTCAGCTGTATTGCATCATTTCCTCCTGTCATTTAAATCTGAGGAGGAGCTGCTGACACAAAGCAAGGCGAAAATCATTGTTGTTTTTACATATTTTTCAAGAAAAACTATAGCCTTTTTCTTCATGTAGTTATTTTAGACATTATTATAGCTTTGTCTGCCTATCCTGTTCCTGTCACTCAAAATGATCTTTGTAAAGGATGCTATTCTGTCAGGTGTGATAGAGCAATACTGAACCTTCTATAACACCATGTTCATTAACATAGATAGATAGATAGATAGATAGATAGATAGATAGATAGATAGATAGATAGATCTTTATTGTCCTTAGCAAGGAAAATTGTTGCCACATTCTGTACAAGCATACTTACATGGAGAAACATAAATAATATATATTTTTATTATACAATTTTATTTTATTGAGTGCAAGGGTCTAAATACATCAGTACATTCTGTGATTCAAATAATTAGTCATCTTAATTTTAATATATATATAAATATATAAATAAAAACACAACAAACAAGTAAAAACAAAACAAAGAAATCATATTTCATTTCATAGATCCTGTTTGTGTTATTCATTCACATTACAGTTACATTACATTGATCTCACGGGTAGTTTGTAGAGAAACATGAATAATGAACAACCACCCAACCTCTCACAACCATTGGTGCACATCATCCCACACATCTCACATATGTCCCTTAACTTCTTCATCCAGGGATAAAAAGGTGAGATCATGCTTTTAGAAAGGTGTTGTCACTGGTCCATCTGTGATCCTCTCCAGGAGAAATCTATCCCACATGTCTTTCGGGAAAAGTCTACACTTATCAGAGACTCAGAGAAATGAGTTTAATACTTATACTTCAAATCGTTTGTTGACATCGCTGAAACAACCATACACCTGCTTTGGAGCTTCCCATTTGCTGCAGTTAAAATCGATATGTTATCAATTTTTTTATTCAGTCTATTGAACATAGGACAATTCCCTTTAATCAACCTTTTAAGGTTTGAAGGTTGTTTATTGTAATGCCATCAAATACTGTCACATGAGGTGGAACAAAATTTGGACTCAGGTCCTGGTTAAAACCAAATAAGAAAAACAAGACAATAAGAAAACAAATAAAGGCAATAAAGAGCATTGAGACAACCGATCGCAGAAACCATAACAACAATCATAAATAGATATAATTTATGCATGTGTGAAGAATACATTTTTATTTTAGCAGTATGCGTCAATGTAAATATCCCAGAATTTCATCCAAATTTCAATCTGCTTCAAGTTTTAAAACAGAACAGAAAACACATCTTCAGATCTTTTCATTATATAAGCAACATTTCACAGCCTTAAAAGTACATTTTGCAACAGAAAACTAATATTTTAATTGTTCAGAAACAAAGTGCAAATTACATAAACACTATTCAGAGCTCTTAAAACCCTAAAGCCTTTGGGACTCTTTATTTTTGTGAGTATTATAATTTTTTAAACTGCCACTTTTCCGACTTTATGTCTTATTGACTTTAATTTTTTTTCCTCTCTCGATCTGTGGCATAAGTGTTTGTTCATAACTTCACTTATGTATAATTGTCAGTGGCTACAAGTTGAGGTAAAATGTACAAAGCTCTTTTAATAACATCTGTTTGCTTCTTGTTTCAGCCGATGAGGAGTTTGACGAACTGTGCTTTGAGTTCGGGCTGGAGCTGGATGAAATTGTAAGTAAACCTAATAAAATCGATCAAATGACAGTATGTATCTATTTTACATGATTATATTGTTTTATTTTTACACTGTTACTTAGAACAGTAACTGTGGATGATGTCAGTCGTTACAAATAACAATTCAAAATGTCCAACGTGAGTAAGTTCTGCTGGTGATCCAGCCTCCAGGTTGTTCAAAATTAAAATTAAGGCATCAAATGAGAACAGTTTCTTAAGTTTCAGGTCATTTCCAAATTTCTTTCCAAGTAAAGGGAGCACCATAAAAACCTTTCCCCCCTGTTCAGTTCTGACTGTCAGTCTGATAGTCCTGTACTCTTATGTCTGGTGTTGACTGGTCTGGTGACCTGAAATAGACAAATACACAAAAATATGCTTGTGGCTTATTACATGTGTAGATGAGGCAGTCCGTCCAAACACATGCAGTGAACATGCATGTTAAAGACATCGCCATAGTCCAGCAGAGACATAGAAGTGACAGCAGTCTGTTTTTTGGGGCTCTAAGGAAAGGCAGGATTTGATTCTACAACATGAAGCTATCTTCAGTTTTACCAACTGCTCGGTGAGTAATGTAATGTAAAAGAGAGATTCATTGATTCAGTTACTAAGATATCTGTAGTGAGATACAGACTCAATCTGTGTACCTTGAGAAGTGGAGATTAAAGACGGGCTTTGTTTTGTCTAATACACGCTATGAAAAAACCCCAAGAATACTGTAGGGTTATTGTAAAATACAAAAAAACAACACACCACAACACGATGTTTCCAGTTTACTGATACTTTGCTTCATTGCAGACCTCAGAGAAGGAGATAATCAGCCGAGAGCAGGGGGACTCCAAGGCATCAGGGGCATCTGACGTCATCCTGTACAAGATTGATGTTCCAGCTAATCGCTATGACCTGCTGTGTCTGGAGGGGCTGGTGCGTGGGCTGCAGGTCTTCAAGAACAAGTGAGTGCTGACACACTGCTCTGGATGCAACAGTCTAATTGAGGGATATTTGCCAACAGTGTAGTACGCTGAGGCTGAACAGTTTGTTTCAGTGCTGCCTCAGAAGAGAAGCATAGATAATAAGTCAGTGTTGAAGGTTGATATGTTTACTATTAAAACAAGTTATTCTGTTTTGATGGTGTTAAAACAAACATAAATTACATGGTCCTGCTCCAGTGTGGGTTTGTATCATTTGAGTCACTGCTTCTATTGAGATTGAATTTGTGTTGCAGGTTGGAGGCACCTCGCTACAAACGTGTCAGCCCGGCCGGCAGGGAGCCTCAAAAGCTGATCATAACTAAGGAGGTGGGTTTTAATATTTCTGATTTATATGGGAAAACTAATCTGCCCTGTACATATCAGTTGTTTGTTTAAGGTAAATCAGATACATTTGTGTATTGTCGTAGTGACAACTTTAAATCTCTTAATAGTGAGTTTGTTCTTTGCAGACAGCGGCAGTGCGACCGTATGCCGTGGCAGCTGTGTTGAGGAACATTACCTTCACACAGGAGCGCTACGACAGCTTCATCGAGCTGCAGGAGAAACTCCATCAGAACATCTGCAGGTCAGATTATCTTTTAACTCAGAGTAAGAAAACGAAGCAGGATTAAGTTCTGTAATCCTGAATGAATGGTATGTAATAGATGCTGTTATACAACAAAGACAAAATGCATTATCTGTGCTTGTTTCAAGCTTGTAGGTAGTTTGTCCAGTAATATCATTTGGATGGTTCAAAAATATTATAATGTGGTGTTATGTTTGGTCTACCTGTCAACAAACCTTCCTGCCCACATTCAGCCTGTGCAGAATATGAGTGGTAGAAGTGCCGACACAGTTTGAACTAAATACTGAAATGTAAACAGAGAGGCATGAATGCCAAGGGGAAACTTCAAGTAAGTTTATCTGTGATTGACAACATGTTGTTTATCACTTTAATTAAAGCTTCTTTGTTGAGTTATTTTTAGATTTTCAGTCATGCATTTACAAAGGTTTCATATACATATAAAGGACTCGCATTCTCACTCTCTTCAAGCCTGATGCCAATGCAGCCTGTGAGGGTCTGGAGCTCAGGTTCTCAGCGTGGAGAACAGGAACAATGAGGCTGTTGCTTTGACATGTGACAGTCCTGGTTTGGACTCTTTATGTTACACTGCTTGATTTTAAAATAGTTGCTGTTGTGAGAAAATCCCTCTTTATACTGTTTGTGCAGAAAGAGGAGCATAGTGGCCATCGGGACCCATGACCTGGACACCATCAGTGGCCCTTTCACGTACACCGCCAAACCTCCCGGAGACATCTGCTTCAAACCTCTCAATCAGACCAAGGAGTACACGGCCACCCAGCTCATGACCCTCTACAAGGTGAGCCGCTCACAGCCTTCAAAGCTGATGAAGGGAGCAGTTTGTCTGTTTAAGCACAGCTCACCTGGTGTTGTTCTTTCCCCCTCACAGACAGACAGCCACCTGAGGCATTACCTTCACATTATTGAAGACAAGCCAGTGTACCCCGTCATCTACGACAGCAACGGTGTCGTCCTGTCCATGCCTCCCATCATCAACGGTGAGTTCTGTCTCTGTCCTTGTGTGTCTGTCTTTATTTACAGCTTTAGTTTTTGGAGCATGAGTCCATTCAATGGCTCTATTTATCTTATATTAACTGATCATACTGTAATGTCCATGTCTTCTATTGCTCCATGTTGATTGTAAACAACAAAGTAAATGTTCAAACTAAAGAATTTAAAGATCATAACTTCACCCTCTGTCTTATGATTAATAAAACTTTGTTTCTCTCCTCCAGGTAACCACTCAAAAATCACCCTCCAGACAAAGAATGTCTTTGTTGAGTGCACAGCCACAGACCTGACGAAGGTACCGCTGAGAGCATAACTGAACATCTATTATTTATACATCAGTCAGTTTCATTGAAGGGAAACTGATCACAGTATCATCTTCTTCTCTCCAGGCAAAGATCGTGTTGGACATGATGGTGACGATGTTCAGCGAGTACTGTTCACAGCCCTTCACGTGAGTCACATGTCCGTTTCTGTGGCACCGACTGACAACACCCAAATATGATCTGTAGCTATTCAACGCATTTGGCATTGTTTGACATGGAAAAAGTTTAGTTTTTTTTTAAAGATTAATTGATAATTGATCGGCAACATTTCCAAAGATCAATTACAGAAAATACTTGAACTTTACATCCCTAGACGGAACTGTAGAGTTTTTTGCAGGAGTGTGTTTCACAGTGAGCGTGATGTTTCTTCTGTCTCTTTCAGGGTGGAGGAAGCTGAGGTGGTGTACCCTGACGGCAAGATCCATAAATACCCGGTACTGTAGTCACTGCTGTTCTCTTACTCTTGAAAAATATATGTGCTTGTTTCCTTTTGAGCCAACAATGAATCAGATATGCTAATAATTTGTTAACAAAGTGATGACATTAAAGCTGGGGTTGGTAATCAGATTTAGATACACTTTTTGTTATACTTGTTAAAATGATCTTTATGTCCTGATGGCAATCAATACATAATGTGTTCTTAAAAAAGAGTGAAGAAGAGCTGCTATCTACAGCCGGAGTAAACCTGGGAAAACACCAACCAATCACCGTTTTTAGGTCCCAAAATTTTAAACCAATCAAATCCCGTCCTGCCGTTCTGCCCGCCTCCTGTGCGTACATTTCCTCAGCGTGCACTCTCCGTCCCCTGCCTCTATTTACTACCCCTCTCACCCGACCTCGGGCCTGTCCCCTCTGACCCGATGAGGATGCTTTGCTCAGAACTGTAGTCCGGATCAGAGTCTGGATAGGGGGCACTGACAAGCAGAAGAATGAATGACATTTACTAAGTCCTACAGAAAATGTATCTGTATCGTAGTGTCTGCCCGGACGCTGTAGGGATGACGAGTCGATTCGTGAACACGTTGATCTTTAATAACCGGTCACTGTCGGTCGTGATCACGCCAACCAACAAAGCAACAATCAATATTTGAATGAATGAAGAGCTTCTCCTCTTGTCTCTCCTCTCTCCCGCTCGCCTCGCACACTCTTTTACACATCCTCTTCTTGATGCTGCATTCACTAACTGTCAATTGTAGGAATTAAGAACATCTTCACTGAACACGTTTAACAAACAGTAGAGCTGTTACAGTATTATATGTGTTATAACTTTTCTCCTGATATCGTGTCACCAGTACAACTGGGTAATGCTAGCATGACAGTTGTGAGTACTAACAGCAGCCATGTTTGTTTGTGTTTTTAACTTTCACTATGAGAATGTTTTGGTGAAGACTGGTTTTTAATCAGTCACGATCACATGGTCATGAATCAGCGGTGCTCGTGCATGTGAGCGGGGGCATCGTTTTGGAGGAGCTCCGAGGGGAGGAGTTAGACGGAGTCCTGAAGACATGCTACATTCAAATTCATGCTAGTTTACCAAGACTACCAACCCTAGCTTTAAGCTGACATGGAACAGTTACTAAAAAATGAAATGATAAAACAAGCATCAACAAAAAAAAAATTATGTTGCATTGAAAGCTTTAAAACTTGCTTTCCTGCACAGTTCACCTCTCAGGAACTCACATTTTATTCAGTTGTTTTTATGAGTTTCACACCACTAAATGCTCTGTGAACAAAGAGTGGTGCTGTTTGCTTTCTATGTGATACTCCTCCATTTCATTCAGTAGTTTTTGTGATAATTGAAGCTGCTCCAGGAGTTGCCAGCTGACGGTGCACTGTGCCAAAAATCTGTCTGTAGTCGATGCTGTGCCAGAGAAAGTTATGTTTTTGTAAATGTGTTGTGAACTTTGTCTCCTTTCTTCTAATTCTCTGCTGTTGTGTCCTTGTTCTTACTCCAGGAGCTGGCTTACAGGAAGGAGAAGTTGTCCAGCGAGTTCATCAACAAAAAAGTTGGCATCAAGTAAGTCCTTTGTGTCTGCTCTGTGTAACAATGTAACTACATTCAATAAATAAAAACGCTGGTTCAGGAACTGTTGGCATGCAGTTCTCGGTTCATGTGTCAAAAGTTGTGCAGATCATTTCTGAGCAAATTCCCAAACACGTAATCTCACCTGAATCAAAGTGTTTCGTATTGAGCAGTCCCTGTTTCTTTCTCCTGAAAGTGAGTCCACAGAGAAAATCGCCCAGCTCCTGACCAGGATGTGCCTGCGCTCCCAGGTGACCGGTGTCGGCGATGAGATTGAGGTTGAGATCCCTCCCACACGCTCAGACGTCATCCACGCCTGTGATATCATGGAGGACGCTGCTATGGCGTACGGATTCAACAACATCACCCGCACCACACCGCGCACCTACACTGTGGCCAACCAGGTGAGTTTGTGTTCTCCTGCATGTTTGATGTATCTGATACACTTATCATTGCATATCTTCTAAAATCAGGTGTCTTTTCATGTTTGTTCACAGTTTCCAATGAATAAACTGACGGAGCTGTTGAGACAAGACCTGGCAGCTGCTGGATTCACAGAAGCCCTCAACTTTGCCCTGGTAAGAAAAGACACATTGGTTTATCTGATGTTTGAAGTTTTCTTTGAATCCAAATTCACGGATTTAGGTTTAGAGTTTAGAGTAATTTAATACTTTGGTATCCATCCCAAATTCAACTCTTTCACAATTTTGCCCATATTTTCTTTTTGTTGTTGATAATTTCCTTGTTACTGCTTTTTGTCAGGATTTGACGAGCTAGCAATCACAGCTTTATAGTTACCATCTCTTTAAGCCAGAAGTCACCATGTCTTTCTCCAAAAATTATCAAACTACCTCCCTGAGGAGATAAGTCACGCAGTCAGTGACATCTTTAAAATCTCTTCTTAAAACCCATTTTTACAGACTTTCTTTTATGAGATTTCATCCTTCTAACTGCTTTTACTTCTGTTTTATTATTTTTTATAGCTTTTATCCAACTAATTAATTGTTTCATATGTATTTTATTTTATTATTTTATTTTATTATTTATTGTTTTAATTAATTTTTATTTATTTCTTTCATTTATCATTTTAATGTTCCTAATTTATCACTTTTTCTAATTTTGCTGATGTGATGTCGTCGTCTCGTTCTGAAAACCTTGTATTGTCTTTTTAATGCTTTTATTTACTTTATTTTCATTTATTTAATTTATTTATCCTTGAAAAACCTCTTGAACAATGTTTTAAAACAAATTTATTGGCCTATTGTCACACCACGTCATTCTGTTTAATTTACGTTTATTCTTTTTAACCTCACGTTGTTTTTTGTTTTGCTTTGTTAAAAATTCCTCCTCCCTGTCTGTCAAAAGGTTTACTTTGTTATTCGAACCATGTTTTGTCTGTCAGAGCACTTTGTAAACATTTGTTTTTAAAGGTGCTTTATATATAAAGTTATTATTATTATTGTAACTAATGTCTCCTTTTTCTTCCTGCAGTGTTCCAAAGAAGATATCGCCGACAAGCTGGGGAAGAAGATCTCAGACACCATGGCTGTTCATATCTCAAACCCCAAGACCGCTGAATTCCAGGTAAAGAAGAACCCAGGACAGATCGTAGGAGTAAAACTCATCAGTGTTTTCATATCAAAGGCTACATTTATATATTTTATATATATATTTGCTTTTCAAATGACTAAAGTGTAGAGGTGAAGGCAGTAGTGGTATTCTTGATCTTCCAGTCAAGATCTTTGCTTTCTTTCAGGAAAGTGTCACATCAACAGAATTTGACGTATTATAGAGGACACACTGTGACTGATAGATTTAATTAGAAAGTCGGTGTGTCTGTTGGCATTTCCAAAGTCTCAGTTTCTGTCTGTAAACACAAAAACCAGACCCCAAACCTGAGTACCAAAAGGATTCAGCTGTGTTTCCTGCAGTCTTTGTTTTAGGGTCTCTGAAACAGAGCTGATACTTGAGGTGAACTTGTCAGAAGATGTGCTTTTTAAGCAAATATCTCTCTGTGTTGAAAGCAGTGAGGCAGTTCGGTAATGACTGGGTCAATGTTTGAAAGAAGACAGTTTATATATTTATCTACTTTGAGTAATCATCTTACCTGAAAGCAAAATTTTGATTATGTTCCTATCCCAAATCATTCAAACACAGTAAATCATGTGGTCAGAGAGCCGTCCTCTATCCTTTTCATCTCAAACAACACTCGGTCTGTCTGTGAATCAGTTTCCTTTTATAGAGGACATCGTGCCACAAAGCCTGAAATTGCTCTAAAAGGCTTTCATCTGAATTGATCTCAAGACAGGAAAAAAGATGCTAATCTAAAAGGCGTGCTGTTTCCTCTGGAACAGCTGCACACTGATTTCTGACTCAGAGGGCTGAGCTTCAGTTTATCTTTGTGTCATTACTCTTTATTAAACCCTTCCAATGCTTTACTTCAGGAAACAGATGAAACATGTTGCTACTAAATAACATAATTATTATATTTTCCAAAACCTATAAAAGTTGTTGTATTGTTCCTGAGGAGGGCGCTTAAAGCTGTGTGTCCTTTCTCTCCACTCTTTCTCACCACCAGGTGGCGCGCACCACCTTACTGCCGGGCCTGCTGAAAACCATCGCTGCCAACAGGAAGATGCCCCTTCCCCTCAAACTGTTTGAGATCTCTGATGTGGTGCTGAAGGATGAGACCAAAGGTAGGCGCGTGTGTGTGAAGTGAAGTGAAGGAGAAATCATTCACTATTACATAACACAAACATGCTGTGCCCAAAAAACCTTTAATACTGACTCTGAAATCCTGCTGCTGCTGAGCTAATATTTGGACAGCTGCTGACAATATTTAGTGTAGGTGTAATCTGGTATTATGAAAGGAAGCAATACAACAATATTACAGAGAGACACTAATAAGTTAGTTCATTGCTGCTTGTTAAAGGACTCTAAATAACCCTGAGACAGCAGAATACTAAATTACTGCTCACATAATCAATAAAAAAAATGGTGACATCGAAGTGTTTTATTGTAAGGCTGAAACATATGGGTGAAAATTTGGATGTGAGACACTTTCTCGATTTATTAATATTGATATTTGTCATAATAATTGAATCATAATTCAGCCACAAGAGTCTCCTCATGATAAAGCAAGACAGCAAAAAATATTATTATAATATATATATATATATATTTTTTTTTAATTGTGTAACTTCAGAATTAAGCCCTATTTTCATTACTTCATTTTATAGTTGTATGCTTTACTTTAAAGTGAAGATTACTGATCAATCAATCAATCAATCAATCAATCAATCAATCAATCAATCAATCAATCAATCAATAAGACCTTCTCCATTAAAGTTGAATATTTCTGTGACACTCTGTAACAGAAAGGAGATGTCAGGAGGGGCTGCAAGCTGAGCTGCTGTATAACATTAGCTACATTTTCACTGTTTCTTTGGCGTCCAGTAGAGAGGTTCTTTTTTTTTTTTAAGGCTGAATTGTTTACAGAGGTCTCCTCCTTTCCAAAGCAAACAAACCCTGTTATTCAAACCAATAATGGACAGTAAATAAAGAGTTTAATAATCAGTGATTATTTGGTGCTCTTTGATGAGGCTCTGGGGGCTGCAAGATGAGCTGTCGGTAATACGAGAGCAGTCATTTTTTTCATTCTAAATTTATTCAATAAAAATGTATTCATTAATTCTTTATATATTTATATATATATTATTGCATTTTCATGGATATAGATTCATAATAATAATCGGAGCTCTGTCTCCAGTTGCACACATAGGTGAAGTGTTGCCAGTCAAAGTATTTTGACAATATACCAAATCTGCTGGATGCTAATCAGTCCAATTGCAGACGTTCAAAGTTCATAACACCATCCCAAGTGCTGTGGAAGTTCTGGAGGGCGCCATTTACACTGTATTGAATCTTTTCCAATTGAAAATAAGACAATATTACGGATGAGAGGAGTGTGGACGGGTGGAGCAGTGTTAAGTAATATATTCTTTTGACTCAGAGATGCTGGATGACTCCGTCTCTGCAGCAGGTTACATGAATATGACCAAACCTAAAAATAGAGATTGAAATAGCCTGCAAACTCAAAGAGTAGTCTGCTGTGTGATGTGCTTTTTAAACTCTAGATATCCTATCAAAAATGACCAATTCAGTCTAATAAAATCTAACTTTTTTTCTTAAACTATTCAGTAACTCTCATGAAGTGATCAAATCATGTTTATAGTTCCAATTATCACAACACAAACAGGGACTGTAGACATGATTTATTTCTCAGTCTCTGGTGTATTCCTGTTTATAACATCTCTAACACTCCCTCCTCCTCCTACAACCCACTAACCAGATGTTGGTGCTAGGAACAGCCGGCGTTTCTGTGCCGTTTACTACAACAAGAGTCCGGGCTTTGAGGTGATCCACGGCCTTCTGGACCGAACCATGCAGCTGCTGGAGGTGAAGTCAGCCCGAGGGGACGGATACCACATCCAGGCTTCAGAAGGTAAAGGCCTGAGAAACAACTGATCATGTCTATAGGAATAAACACTGAGAGGCTGCTGTGCATGTTAATATCTAAAGACTGGATTAATCCAGGGAGGAGACAATCCTTGTGACAGATTTAACCCAGGACCTCTTTATGATCATGCCAAGCTGATGAAACCAATGAATTTGGGTCACGTGAGGTTGATGGGAAGGTTTAGTTGAGATTATGTAAATCCTGTCTATGACTAGCAGGGATTTCACTGTTGTGTTCTATACACAGCATTATGCAGCCAGTTTCATGGCTGTCTAACATGCAACATTTTGCTGCAGTGTGCTGCGCTGATGGTTAGTGTTAATCTGATCAATGAAGGGAATGGGCAAGAACATGTTAGACGAGAAAACCATATAAAGATATGTAGATACACTCACAGTTAAAAGATTGGACTCACCTTCTCATTCAATGGTTTTTATATATTTTAATTATTTTCAACATTGTAGATTAATACTGAAGACATCAAAACTATGAAATAATCTGGTTCTTCCATAATCTGGATTACAACAGTAGTCAAATAGGGCTATCCATTGTGTACCAACCCTACCTCTGAACAATACAACTGATGGTCTCAAACACATTAAGAAGGCAAGTGAACTCTTGACAAGGCTCATGTTAATTAGAAACCATTCCAGGAGACCACTTCATGAAGCAGACTGAGAGAATACCAAGAGTGTGCAAAGCTGTCATGAAGGAAAAGAGGAAAGAGAAGGAAAAGAGTCTAAAATATAAAAGATATTCTGCTTTGTTTAACACTTTTTTGTTAATGAAATAATTCCATATATGTTCTTGTTCATTGTTTTGATGACTTTGGTATTAATCTACAGTGTTTCCAGTAATTAAAATAAATAGAAACCCTTTAATACTGACTTTTAATTAGAGCTTGACAGAAAGGTCAGCAACATAGCTAGTAACTTATTTATTCATATTTTGTTGGACCTTCTGCTGCATGTTATGTAGCTAGAGTCATAAGAAATTAAAGTGTGATAATTACAGATATTAGTATTGAAGCAGAATTCAAATAGTAAGTAACAGCAAACCCAAAATATGTCAGGATATATTCACTTAAACATTAGTTGCACTATCCTTCAATCAGAACAGCTCAAGACGTTTGTCAGCATCATGAAGCTGACATTTAAAAACCTTAATAACTGAGATTAAGTGTTACAATTATCTTTTAAAATCAAAATAAATGTGTAGTATATATTTATATGTATTTAATTGTGTTTTGGGGCTTTAATGTCTTTGCTGTCAGATTGGACTGAGTCGGAAACTAAACAGAAAGTGGGGAATGACACGCAGAAAAGGGCCGCTGGTCTAAATCCACAGGTTGCTGACTGTGGGGACTACAGCCTCTGTACATGAGGCATGCTCAGCTAAACTGGTGCCCAATACGTAATATATTAACAAAGATTTACTTTGAAAAGCTTGCTGAAATGTGTTAATTAGCCAAAAAGTGCCTTAAAGTGAAAAATAAAAATCAAGAGCTGGATTAAAGCAGCAGAGTTTCACACAGCTGACACAGTGTGATTCACATATGATTTAATTTTTCTTGTACCTGTTAAAACTGTAAGTGAAACACATGTAAACAACAACAAAGGCAGCTTACAATGATTGATCCCTGCATGGTTGATTTTACAACAAAAATGTAGACGGTTAGTTTTGGCCGCAACTGTAGGCAGATCTAGGACATCATTCCCTTATTCCCTCCTGTAGATGCCTGTGTAGTATTCTCCTTACCTGGCAGACATGTAAACAAACAAATACTCTAAATGCTGCGTTTCACTTTTATTGGAATCTGACCCGGTGGCTGGTGTGTGAGGCTTTAAAAATAAACACACAGAATGAGTCAGTTCTCTTTCTGTTAGTCTGCTTTGAAGAAAGCTGACTTAAAGGAGCTCAGCTCTGGGGTGAAGGACCTGATATGTGTTTTATTTGTTGGGACATTTCAAACTGAAGCTTGTAATTCTTTTAATTCTGTACTCAGAAATGTTGTCAGAGTCTATGTATCAAAAGAAGGAAGCCTGCTCTTAAAAGACATCAGATCTGTACCCTAAAATAGAAATTGCACAGTTCCACATCCATTTAATGTTTTTTCAATTAACTTTAATGCCATCACTGCAGCTCTTAATGTCTCACATGGTCATAACAGCTGCAAAACATCACTTTAAAGTTTCAGAGATCTAAGAGATCTTTGTCCCGACGAGAGAAAGTCATCAACTTAACCTTATAAATCAGAATAACCGTGAAGTCTTTAAGATGCTTCAAATAGCTTTGGTTAGCAGTGCTCTGGCATTGTTCGGCTTGTTTTCCGGCTCAGATTGTTCGTGAACTAGGAGCCAAGAAATACTTAAAATAACTTCACGATGTGTTGAACGCTGTGGAGATTTTCAAAGGTGGCTCAGTCAGACCTGTTGCATCAGACCTCCAACACTTTGATTCTTCACATGACTTTTACTCCAAACTGGGCCAGTGACATGCCAGCTGTGGTTACATCCTGTGTTCTCTGATCAGTGCGACAATCACAGCACAATGCTCCGTTCATCATCAGCCTTTAATCTTATCATTATCAGTACAGTGCAAGTTATATCCACAGCACAGAAATCAACAACATTTCGTTCCTCTATCGCATTACTATCAGAGGAGTTCTCTGTGTTTGGCAGCACTCTTGTGTAGCCATCAGAATCTGAATTGGGAAGGAAGAAGTTTGAATCAGAACATCAGTAGTTTTTAGATGATCAGTCATGTGGAGGGAGGGGCTGCTGGTGATCGGAACAGCAATGAAAGAGATTACAACATTTGTGTTCTCTCTATAGCGATGCAGCTTGAGCAGCTGGACATGTCTATAAAATATACAATATAAAATCTGTTCTTTGCAGTTTGGATTGAAGCATGGGAAGTGTTTTGGTTTCTGTTTGTAGCATGTAGTAATGACCAATCACGTACCAGCAGTCTTTGGGGTATGCAGGGACAAAAGTATGTTTAAAGAACAAAAGCAGGTAGAACCCAATCCACCGTAATCTGACATCAATTTATAAATCTCTATAAAGAGCTGTCTGCATGCGAGTGCAGCTAACTATCCGCTCAAGATGTAAAATTTTGATAAATCTGCATCACGCTGTCATGAAAGCCAACCAGGACTTAGATTTCTCAACTTCCTGCAATGCATCAAACCTATTCAATCTCTGATCACCTAACAAGCATTTAAAACAAATGTTCATGTTAATTTTACAAATCTGCATCTTGATGTTGTTTCTGCAAACCTAGGAACCATCAATAACAAAAAACTAGTTTCGTTGAGTCTTCAAACTGCTAAAGTAAGCCAGAGTGAGGCCAGTGTGTAACTTACTGTTTACAGTGAAGCTGAGACTCACCAGACACAGATGAACAGGTGCTCCTCCAGGGAATGTAATGAACTGGGAATCGAGTGGAGAATTCTGCTTTGATTTCGATCTGTTCACATTGTCACCTCTCAAGTTGCTGAATAGACTCTACACAATGCAGAGAACTGAAGAACAAGTCATGGCCGGAAGTCATCTATAGCACGGCTGGTGACACTGTATGTACAGAGATGCTGCCCATTGTTTCCAGAGGTGAATACGGTCATCAGACAGCTGATGACTCACCAGCTTTTTGTGTATACTAATGTGGAACATCAATCCTTATAACTCTGGAGTGTGTTGACATGTGGCTGACACAAAAACCTGCAAGACGTTGTAGTTTAACAGCAGATCGTTCAGTTCAGTCTCGTCTCTCTGATGCACCTGATCCACCTCTGTGAGGTTTAGAGAGGCTCCGAGGAACAGCACAAGCTGATCTGTATGCATTTGGATCCCATACTCCCAGAGAGACTTTCATACATCATTTGGGGGCTTGGATTTTTATGCTCAGTCCTTCCACTTTCCTCTCCTCCTCTAACTCTCCCTCTCTCTCCTTGGCTTACATGCTCCAAGGTCACGCTGCAGGATACCCACTCTGACTGCAAATCAATGGGCTCAAGTATCAGGGAATGAGGGCAGTGAGGAGAGAAGGAGAGGAAGAAGGGATGAGACTGGAGAGGAAGTTAGGGGAGGGATGGGAGTTGACGGGAGAGACAAGGCAAAGACTGGAGGTGTACAAAAAAAAGGGCTACAAGAGCGTGTAGAGTCTGCAGTGGGAGTCACGTCACCCTCTGCAGTGCTGAGCAGCAAGACAGGCTGGCACATACAACACCCACCCACGGGTGCTTAGACTGTCCATCTGACAGGCACACTCTACAAAGGGAGCTGAAGTGGACTCAGTCTGCATTAATGCACAACTCACCGGACACACACTCCCACTCAGTCTACCTCCTCTTCTATTTTCTCCTCACTGTGTGCACCATTAGCATGAACCTCCTCCCTGACACACACACACATGTCAGCGTGTCCTTAACCCCATTACAAGGTCTTGACCCCAGATTGAGAGCTCACCTGATGCAGACCCACACTGCAGGATGTGTCCATCAGTGCTATGGCTAACTCACCGTTGCAGGCTCGGCAGAGTGGCTCAGGGAATACAGGTCAGCCAAGTTTCCTCCACTCAGTGGGAAGAGAGGATGAAATAACGAGTCAGGGGATCAGGAGTGGAGGAAGAAACCACTTAGAAGACAGATGCCTGCGTTTCACTTAACAACTGTGTCCAATGCGGAGTCTTGGCCTGGATACCCTCTGTTACTATAGAGACCAGGGGTTCATATGACTCCTTTTGTTCAATAATTGACCATAAGTGTTCTCTACAAGGTTAGCTCTGACGCTGGTCTCAGCCTCCAGTAACTCATGGTTCTTCAACTGGTGCTTTAAATTGAAAATGCGGTATTGACATTTGACAACCTTGACCTATAAGTTCATATGAGACACTTCTACATGTTGCTTTGTTGATATCTTAAGCTCAGTAGTTTCTAGAAGATCTTTTAACATGATTTTCATGCCATAATTAATCTCAGCCTCCACTTTTGCACTTTTACATTGAACCTCAACAGCGTAATACTGTTGGCCAAAAAAGTGATTTTACCATAGACTGTATAAATAATGGACGTAGTATCCGTGACGTCACCCATCTGTTTCTGAAGCGCTGTTTTGAGGCCAATCGGGGGTGGCGGCCATATTGGAAATGTTGAACTCAACATAACTGCTGTCAAGCAATTGTGATGTAAAGAGGCGGGCTTTGAGCCTCCTCGCCAACAGCTACAGTGTTCCAGCCTGTCAATAAAGTCAGCTGGGCCTCTCATAATGGAAAACTCGTAATCTTAATATCTTTGATATTGCTGCGTTATAAAAAAAATTCACCCCCCTACAGTGTGTGCCGATCAAGAAATGAGCTATCCAGACTACACTCGTTTTTTGTACCAGGCTGTAAACATGTTTATTTCTGCTGTAAAGATCGGCTTTTTTGAATTGGTGTGTATGTGGTTTCTGGTACTTCTGGAGCCAGCCTCAAGCGGACACTCAATGAACAGCAGTTTTTAAAACTTCCGCATTGGCCTCAATTCTTGCTGCTGGAGGTTGCCGCTTGGATTTCACACAGCACTTTTGCATTGCAGAATCACAGCTGGCACTTACACCCTAGTACAAGTTCAAGACGGGACTTTTAAGCTTCTGTTACGCTTCGCTTTGCCGCTGAGATGACATCTGAGGTCAATCAATCAACCCGTGTTTATATAGTACTGAATCACAACAAATTTTATCTTAAGTCTCTTTCCAGAGCAGGTCTAGACCGTACTCTGTGTCTTAACAAAGACCCAACATCAAGACAGGATCAGATCCAGTCCCATCTTACAGACAGGACTCAGTCTGATCTCATCTTAATCCACCATGAGCAGAGCACTTTGCAGCATTTAGCAATATACAGGGGCAAGGACAAACTTCCTTTAACAGGCAGAAACCTCCAGCAGGACCAAACTCATGTTAGACACACATCTACTGAGACTGTGTTGGAGAGAGGGAGATGAAGAGAGAGATGATAGTGGTATCAGTGGTATCTGTATCGGCCCTGAAAAAAAACTATATTCGTAATAAACTCTGTCAGCCATCGTCTTGTGACACAATCATACAGCTATGTTGGAACTTTGAGCAGATTTTGATGATTGCCTTGTCCCTGTACGCCTCAGTTATGCCGGGATCAGCCAGTTATGAGGTCCGTACCTTCCATGATTACATCTGCATAAAAATCATTTGTGCTCTCCCACTGTATAATCAGGACATTGTCATCCGTCAGTCATTCCTGTGCAGGCTGCTTGGAGTGATTTCAGCAGCAGAGTGTCTCTCACTCTCCTCTCACACCATGCATTTCTCTGCAGGTGTGAGCGAGGCACTGAGGCTGCTTGTTTTGATCATAAACCAAGATTCAACAAACAGACTAATCCAGGAAACACAGAAGTCAGATCTGTTCTATCAGCGTGTGAGTAAATCTGAAATATGCCATCGTCTTTTTCAGCGCACAATAAATTAAAGTCCCTCCAGTTATGGAATAAAAAAAACTACATATTGAGTATGTATAGTTACACACAGCTACACATTTACAGAAATACTGAAAAATACTGCTAAAATCGTTTCCTATCAATCAATCAGACTTTATTTATAAAGAGCTTTTCATACAATGACATTGTGCTGTACACAAAAAAAACGTAGAATAGAACAAATAAAAAAGAAAGAAAGATATATATATATATATATAAAAATATATATATATATATATATATATAAAAATAAAAAGACGCCCCCTGCCTAATCCCAACCCCAGCCCGATCCCAAACCAACCCCACTATCCTAAGGTTAACAAAATACATGCAACAATTAACAATGAAAATAAAATGAAAATAAAAAAGAAGTTGCTGAGGATACGATGATATCTTAATGAGGAAACACTGGAGGAAACATAGGAAACTCAACACAGGAAATTAAACTCACCAAAATAAAATACATTTCTAATATAATAAAACACTAAAATATCAAACCATTAAAAGAAAATAAGATGCTATACTTACAAAATAAATGAATAAATAAAATAAAAAGTGACTAAAATTTGAACTAGATGATAAATAAATAAATAAAGTAAGGTAAAATAAAACCGTTATAAGAATAAAACCCAGTTTAAAGCAATATTAAAGAGGTCGGTCTAGAGTTTGCTTTTAAAAATCACCCTACCCTACCCTCAGATCTTCAGGTAGGGTTTTCCACAGGCGTGGGCCGTGATGATAAAAAGCTGCCTCACTGTGAGTCTTTGTTCTATCTTTTGGTACAATTAAAAGTCCACTACCTGAAGACCTGATTGCTCTAACAGGCTCATATGATGAAAGCAAATCTGAGCAAGGAGCAAGACCATGAAGACATTTAAAAACTTATAAAATAATCTTAAAATGTATTCTAAAAGAAGAGTGATTTGAATGTCTTAATTCATCATTGATGCCAGAACAAGCTCAAGCAGCAAAATCAATGATTACTTCACCAAACAGAAGACACAGAAAAGAACAAAGGAGTGAATTATAACCACGACATGCTGCAGAACATGTTGACACTGACGCATAACATCTCACCAGGATGCTCCACGCTCTGCTACGTGCTCTGCTCCACACTCTGCTACGTGCTCTGCTCCACACTCTGCTACGTGCTCTGCTCCACACTCTGCTACGTGCTCTGCTCCACGCTCTGCTCCAAGCTCTGCTCTCTGCATGTTCTCCACTCGGCTTGCCATGGCAATATCAGGCAGCCTAATGGGTTACTCGATACAATGGGCTCCCTCTCTAACGGTGCTGAGAGCTCTGCAGAAAGTTGGTGGAGAGTGGGCGAAAGTGGCCCGGCTCAAGTGTAGGATTTTCATTGACTGATTGGTTATTTAAGATGTACCAGAGCTATTTATATGGTTGCCATGGCATCGCACTCATGGTACAAGTAGATGACGTGTGCAGACGCAAGACGGACCGAGCGTGTGCATGAAATAAGTGGCTGAATATCTCTGCTTTTGTTTCTCTCACACACACACACACACACACACACACACACACACACACACACACACACACACACACACACACACTCACACTCACACTCACACTCACTCTATAAAGTACAGCCCATGTGTGTTGTAAGCCTTTGTACAACATGATGAGTGAACATCTAAGCGGTGGGCTCTGGAAGCCATTAGCAAGGCAGCGTGGGAAGAAGCAGTGCACTATGGGAGAATGCCATGTCTCCATGTGTGTGGGGCTGTTGTCACGGCAACCCCTGTATCTTGTTAAAGCTCTGACGAGTGTGTCGTTCTGCTGGTTTTGCGTGTCAGTGTGTTCGGAACACAGTGGGCAAAACGCCTCTCACGTGGACGAGAGTGTCGCCGTCATGTCTCTGTCGATGGACGGCTTCTCTTTCCTCTGGACGGAAGTGACCTTCACTCTTCCTGACACACACACACACACACACACACACACACACACACACACACACACACACACACACACACACACACACACACACACACACACACACACACACACACACACACACACACACACACACACACACTGGAGCATCAGATTTTAATCAGAAGAGGACGTGTGTCTTAAATTGATGGATACATAGAATCTAATTATAGCCGAATGGCCTGCGGAGGTAGTTGCTGGAAAGTAATGACCTGTGACATTTTCACATAAAGCTTGCTGCTCTTTCAGTGATTGATACTAAACAACAGAGATGCAGTTAGATCTCTGTTTATCAAAGCTTTTCTTTTTTTCACTTCCTGGTGCTCAGGACGTGATTAATTTTTAGGCTTCGTTTTTGTTTGCTCCACAATGATCGGTTTATTCCAGCGTGGTCACATGAACGACTGTCAAAAGAAAATCAAGGAACGAGAGGCAGCGCAGCACTACCCACACTACATGATGGAATCATGATCTGTGAGACAATGTGCAAAAATCAGCTGCCCACAATGCTTCACAGCCGGGATATCATTAGTACTTGATTTGCAGAAGCATTCCGTCTTCTTTGAAAAGGCAAAGATTCTCAAAGTGCAGCTCAACAGTGTCAGGAAGACGATCCAAAAGACACAGATCAAACAGATGGTTTGTTTGTAACCGGTTCAAAATAGTTTGTGAGGATACATTCTGCCCCGAGCAAACAGAGGTGATGATTTTTGTTAAAAAGGAGCTACAAGTGTAAGTGTTGAACCTTGAAAGTATTAGCTCTGTGAGAAGTCAGTGTCAGGTGTACCTGGGATTCACTTCATGATAGAACCCTGAAATCCTGTCTTTACTGTCCTCACATTTAACCCTACCAACTTGACTCCCTGTAGAGATCAGAGCTATGTAAGTCATGATGTATAATGAGCAGGTTGTTAAGCTTATTAGAACCCTGACAGGGTAAGCAGGACCCTGACATAAAGCTGAGGTGTTTGGCCTTTTGATTTAGGATGCTAATGGAAACTTGACGTTTTTACCACAGTGTCAACAGGCAGAGGTGAAATGTGCCGCACTCCTTTCCAAGACTTGATTTGATATGCAGTGATCAGTTTGTCTGTGGTGCCACCTTTGAGGTTTTCACCAATCAGAATTGAGTATTTAATACCGCAGGGTAACAAACTTTTGGATCATCTCACAGGTTCTTTATTTCATTATTGCATGTTACATTTTTCCTTTCTATCATTCTTTTCGAGCTGTTTTAATGAGGGCTCTTAAGAAACACAACTTTATGGTAATGGTATCGTCTGATGCTTACCTTGTTGATGGATACCTGACGATAAATAATTAATTTGGCACTCTGCAATTAAAGTAACCCAATGTTAGATAAAAGAACCACTTCTTAAATTTGAAAAGATCAGATTAAAAGTAATTTTGTACATTTGGACAGTTGAAGTTGTGCTCTCTCAGACATGTTTTTGTAATTAACAATCCTTTTGATCCACGGCCATGATGGGGAATCGGTAACTACAAATAAACTATTAAGCAACAACAATAACGCACATCTGCTTTAAGCTAAATTGTTATTTTGACATGAGAATCAGTATCAGCCCTCATTTCCTCAAACATGCATCAATAGTTCTGGGATTTCCATGTGAATACAAGTGTCTGATCCAGCCTTGTTTGCAGTTTTGCAGACGACCTTTCCAAGAAGTCTTTTACAGAAATAGCAAACATAGCGTAACTTTCTTGGAGATGATATTAACTGCCTGCTAATGTTTGAGTTGGTTTTTTTTTGCATATTATTCTTTTAAAGTTATATTTTTGGGGCTTTTACACCATTATTTATAGAGGAGAGGACAGTGGATAGTGTAGGAAACTGGGAGAGAGTGGGGGGAATGACATGCAGGAAAGAGGCAGCAGGCTGGATTTGAATCCGGGCCACCTGCTACATGGGCGCGCAACTTAACCAATAGGCTAAGTCTGCGTCCTCTTTGCATATTATCCTTAACTAAGGGTTAGTTCTCAGATGTCCTATGTAAAAATAACAAGGGTTACAGATATGATTAACTAACCATCACTGTTTTGTTTTGCTCTTAGATTCCACCTTTTTCCCGGGGCGCTGCGCAGAGATCTTGGTCCATGGAAAGAGCGTGGGCCGCCTCGGGGTCCTCCACCCGGATGTCATCAACCGCTTCGAGCTGACCATGCCCTGCTCGGCACTGGAGATGGACATCGAGCCTTTCCTGTGATTTCCCCGTCTTTAACTTAAACTCTAACACAGTTTACATTCTCAGATCAAAACACGATGCAATAAAATTCATAAGTAAATATTTAAGGCTAAAAACTGTTAAAACATATTCTGCTTTCAGGCTTATTTGTTTGCTAGATATAAAAATAAGGGCCAAACTGCAGCATGAATCTGTGGAGCTGGTGTGTTTTTATATCAGAAGCAAGGCTGTTTTTACTGAAGTCAGAATAATTAAAAATTAACAAGACTCCATTGTGTTCTTGACGTGAATGGTGTGCATCTGTGTGTGGGCTTGTGCATGCATGCCTGTTCCTAATTTAGCTTACTTGTGCCTTGGGGTTGGAGCATGTTAATTAAACTCAGTGACTCATTACCTGTTGCTTTGTTGCCTTGGTTCTTCCAGTGGCCACACTGCAGAAACCACCCTCACACACGACGTCCCCATGCAGGAAGTCATCAAGCACAACTTCCCCACGCAAGATGATTCCTCGCAGACCGCGTCGTCCCGCCCCACTTCCACAAAAACTGTGTTTGGTGACATGAGCACGCCCGCTGGCCTTAAAGCTCTTAATGACTTTCTGGCAGACAAAAGCTACATAGAGGGCTTTGTGGCGTCCCAGGCAGACACAGCAATGTTTGACGCCATCCCTTCTGCTCCCTCGCCGACCTTCTGCCACCTCATGCGCTGGTATAACCACATCAGGTCCTTCCAGAGGGAACGAGCCAGCCTCCCTTCAGCTAAGAGTCAGTTTGTACTCCCAGCTTCCACCCAAGCCCCGACAAAGAACACCAGCGACGACGACGATGACGACATGGACCTATTTGGCTCAGACGATGAAGAAGAGAGCGCAGAGGCGGCCAGAATCAAGGAGCAGCGCCTTGCTGAGTACGCCGCCAAGAAGTCCAAGAAGCCAGCTCTCATCGCCAAGTCCTCCATCCTGCTCGATGTCAAGCCCTGGGACGACGAGACGGACATGAGCAAGCTGGAGGAGTGCGTCCGAAGCGTTGGCATGGAAGGACTGCTGTGGGGGCAGTCCAAGCTGGTCCCGGTTGGCTACGGCATCAAGAAGCTCCAGATAGGCTGCGTGGTGGAGGACGATAAAGTGGGCACGGACCTGCTGGAGGAAGCCATCACCGCCTTCGAGGAATATGTTCAGTCTGTGGACGTGGCTGCCTTCAACAAGATCTGAAGCACACGGATACGGACTGAACTCCCTGAATGGTTCCATCTGATGTCTCTGATGTCATCTGACAGTCTCTGTGAAAGATGAAGAAAAATGTCCAACGTCCATGTAAAGCAACAACCACTGCTCAGGTTCTTTATTGAAGAGACTGTTTATCTTTTCATAGAAACTTGCATTCAAAGATCAAATAAAGCCATTCTAACTTTTGAACA
The DNA here is from genome assembly GCF_009762535.1 of Notolabrus celidotus. Lineage (NCBI taxonomy): Eukaryota > Metazoa > Chordata > Actinopteri > Labriformes > Labridae > Notolabrus > Notolabrus celidotus. The sequence goes on along the minus strand of NC_048285.1, from coordinate 7,115,891 downwards.
AGTACTCTGAATTGTGTTTCTTGTGAAGCTCGTCTTTGTCGGGTAACAAGTTCACAGACGTCACTCTTCCTGCTGAGGCTTTACCGTCAATCCAAAAAGAAATAGCAGCAGCTCGGAGCCTCCCATATGAAAGTGAAGTGAGCAGATAACAAGCCGTCTTGAAAATTCAGTCTGACAGGTGCTCCGGCATTCCTTCAACAGCTACTATAGCAAAAAGGAGGTTAACCCTTTCTGTGCTGCTTCCTTGAGAAAGTGTAACCAGGCTTTTACAAGGTGTAGAAAATGGCCTGTTCAAACCTGCGGTGATGTGACCTAAAGGACAGATACTCACAGGTTCCATAGAAATTTAATTTCAAAGTTTCAGTTGAACTGGTTTTAAAAGGATTGTCCAGACTGGTGCTGGCTTGTCTGGCTGAAGGTGGGGTTCTCACAGTGGGAAAAAAAGATTTTTGACATGAAGCTTCTCAAATACAATTTGTGACAGAGTGAAAACATCTTCGACTAAACAATTAACAGCTTTAACAAATTGGAAGAGAAGCCAAAACTCCTTTATGGAAGCAAAGTCTTTAATTTGCTTTCAGCCGGCTCAGTTACAAGAACACTTTGGTAAATCATCGCAGGCAGAAGCTCTGTGTATGAGAAAGTTAAAATGTTATAAACATCATGAGACACAATGAAATAAATATGACATTATTGCAAGATCCTATCACTGTACTGTACATCAGTCTTCTTTAAATGATAGCCGGTCATAGCAGCCCCAGCAGGAGGAAAACTCTGTTGACCAGTATTGAATTCATCAGTCCCACAGACGTGTATGTAACAAACTTCGATGGCACTTCAATCTCTCTCCTCCTCCTGGCACTGTCGTCACTTTTTGGCACGCTGTACCACGAGTACAGCGCCCGCAGGCTCAATGTCTTTACAACCTGACGAGTTCCCACTACTGCTACAACTCCGACAAGGAAGCGTGCAAAGGTCCGTACCAGAGCACCTCCTGTCAGGGCGGGCAGGGGTACAGGTAACCCCTCCTGGGGCTCAAAAGTCTGCCCCAGCTGCACATTCACCCAGTATCCGATTGAACACCCGGCACCCGCTCCGAGGATGGTGGTGGTGTCCCCTCGGGTGGTGCTGTAGTGGTCTAGCTCTGGGTAGGTGTAGCTGAGGAGGAGGGGCAGAAACAACGCCACGACGGGGGAGATGGGGCTGGTGAGCTGGAAGCGGTCCAAGGTTTCCCAGTAAGGGTAGGTGAGGAAGGTGAGGGTGAGTGAAATAAAAACACCGCAGATCACATCCTGAAAGCAGAAGAAGGACAGAGTTTTACATCTGATGCTCAGAGTAATACCAACACAGTGACACATTATTTAAACACTTTCACTGTAGTAAAGCAGGTGTGCAAAATGCATCACTTTATCTCTTTAAAGTACTTTTTTAATTTTAAGTTTAAAACAAAATTTTACTGCCAGGGATGGATTTGAAGATCAATACCGCCTCTTTACTGTACAATAAAGAAATCCAGCATGTTAGCTGAGCTTTGTTTAGGAAAGTGAAGACAGTTAACCTGGTTTTACTGAAACAAAGTGCACCAGCAGTACCTCTGAATTATAAATTAAATAAATGAAAGATATAACTATAAAAACAAAGTTTTTTCATATGTTTCCACCTGTAAACCCACAACCAGTCACTTTTGTATTTACCGTTGGCAGGTTTTTTTTTGTTGTTGTTGACCTTTGTGTACCACACGCAGGTGCACATGTATGTGTGATCACACTACAGGTGCTTTATCAGGATGGAGGAACACTATTTAATTACTTAACACATTTACCTGCATACTTTTAGCATGTTCCTTCATCTCAATATTGAACATAATTAACACCACATTATTATATCTGGTGGTGTCAAAGTATTTTTACCCCAACTGTGAAGACAAGGCTATTATCAGCTATTGAAACTTCTATGCTTGAGTTCTTTGTTTTGCTATTAGGTTGACTTTGCTGTGATCATGTGACTTTTTTTTTGTTGATTTACAATGTTATAGCTATTATTAATTCTTAGTGAGGAGATCTCAAGCTGAGGCCTTGCTGTCACACATGAGGGACAGAGGCTGCCTGTATTACTTTATAATTGTGAACTGTCTTAATGCGGCCTCTGCACATACACTCTGGTTCACTCCTGGATCTGGCCCAACCCAAAGATGACCCAAGGAGGACTGACTTCCAATCTCCATACATGGACTTGGTATTCTGGCATTTGTTTGTTTTAAGAGACTCTGTGTCTGAACTCTTTTAATATTCTACCTTTAAATCAATTTTTAATCCTTGTTTTTAATAAATTAAACTTTTCACATACCTAAGTCTGCGTGCTGAGAACAGTTTTAAAAGTACAAACCTGAGGATTCATCCCGTTACATGATGGTACTGTAACATTTATTTTGGGATGGATAGAACTGATCCTGAAAATGTGCTGGTGCTGAAAACAAAAATTGATCTTACTATTTCCAGTAGAGGTTTAAAACTGGGACGAGTTGTGGATGTTTAAATGCATGCTGTTTATTAGCTCTACTGATATTTTAGGATTTAGGACACCCAGCTTGAAACTGGGACAAACCAGAAAAACCAGGGATGGCTGGTCCCCAAACATTATTGATATTAGTTACTAACACTGGTAGGTGGTCTGTGTTAGCTTTGACCACGGTGAACAGTCTGTCCCTGGGTCCTATCTTTCTGCGATGTTGACTCACTGCAATAATCAATCTTACCGTCTCTAGCAGGACTCGTGAAGCAGCGATTTTACTGAGGAGGCCACTCTGATAAACGTGTCCTTAAAACTAACCGATCTGATAAATTACATAACTATATAACATGACATCAAGAGTTCAGGGTGAGGAAGGCAACAGGAAGTGAACGCTGCAATAAGAGTCTTGGATCAAAGCCCCAGCCAGACAGTTAACCAGACATGGATATGAATTATAAATCCAGCGTTGAGCTTGAATGTTTTATGCCTTAGTAGGTGTGTGTGTGTGTGTGTGTGTGTGTGTGTGTGTGTGTGTGTGTGTGTGTGTGTGTGTGTGTGTGTGTGTGTGTGTGTGTGTGTGTGTGTGTGTGTGTGTGTGTGTGTGTGTGTGTGTGTGTGTGTGTGTGTGTGTGAAGAAGGTCTTAGGCTCACCAAAACTGAGTGCATGCCAGTGTAGAGGCGGCTCAGACACACCAAGGATGACAGCGTCACAGCAATCAGCAGACCCACCTCGAACTGGAACTGAGGAACAGAACACACACCCCTGTATCACTGACCATCACAGATAAGTGGATAACTAAGACACAGTGACACACACCTCTCCCTGATCAGGCTGATACCAGATGGAACCTGTGCCACATCACATGTGCCTTAAATTCCTCTCACATTTTCCTGAAAACATGAGAGTATTTAACATTTAGAACTTTTTTTCTTGTTACTTTGTGATCATAAAATCAATTCATCAATCCTCCTCATGGCGACGTGTAGCTCCTCTTGCCGCCAGTGTTCCATTCTGCTGCGTTGACATACCGCCTGCCTTCAAGTCACTGCTCCTTTTGTCCTTCTACTGTCCCTCCATCCTCTCTCCCCTCCCTCCTTTACCTACGGCGGCAGGTTTTGTTTCCCCCTCCATTTCAATAACAGTGAGAAGAGAGGCCTTGTGTATTCTTTCACCTCCTCCACCCTCCCCCTCCTCCTCTCTTGCCTTTTTTCCTGTGTCTTTTCCTGTCTTTTGCAGCTGGAAGCCCATTCAGTGGTAGTTCATGAAGAGAGGGGTTATTTTGAATGGTCACAAAGGATGCTGGGGACAGGAGGGGGGTCACTCTGTGATTGACTGTCGCGACCTCCGACCTGCTCCGGGAACTGGCCGAGTCGCCCCGGGGCCCTGCAGTTATTCAGGAGCCTCTGTAACACCCGGCGACTCATCTAAAGCTATGCGTGTTCTTTTCTTTCAGGGGAATCCTTCAGGAATGTCAGGCACTCCAGTCTCTTACTGTACATGAAGTGTCTCGGGGTTGTTGAGAGAGGATTTCTGTGGCCTTAAGAAGCCCCTTCAGGATCTGATGTGACAGCTGAGAGACGAAGAGGCCGTAAACTACTCACTACCCTCTCAGTTCTTCTTTAAAACACAACGCCACGTTAAGACAGCCGATGATTGAGCCACTGAGTGTTTTATTGACTTGGCAGCAGAGTGGCGGAGATAAAGAGGGGAAGAGTCAGGAGGAGGGAGGTGGAGACGCGGACTGACAGTCATTGACTCAGTCGAGTCTATCAGAAGACCAAACAGCAGCTCGACGGGTGTGGCTGATGGTGACTGATGGTGACTGCTGGCCCCGCCCCTCCCTGCCCATTGTCCAACAGCTCCATCAGGACTCAGTGATGGACAGCGGGGCCACTCCCTTCATCCCACTCATAGACTGGTAGGCTGGCTTCCATCCACCGGCTCCATGTGCCTACAAACTGTACTGAATTCAACACTATGGGTCCTTTCACACATGCACAGTGCTCCCAAAAGTTGCCTGACAAATCTGGGTGAGGTGCATGTGCAAATGCAAACAGCTGAATCCCTTTACCCTGACTTTACCCAGCCTTCATCCTCCAACCTCCAGAGAAAAGTAAATGGCTATTCAGGGTGACAGTCAAGAACTTTTTCACTGCTCTCTCCTCTTTACAACTCACCTCAGTTGACTGTACAACGTTTCCTACTCTTGCTATTGTCTTGTGGAAATTTCCTGAAACATGATGTAGTGATACCAACACTGAGGCAGTCACTATTGTGGAAGACTGTTCCTCCTCCTGCAAGCTCTACCCATCCAAACTGAGTGCATTGAGATGTGAGAGCAGATCTGACATGGATAATCTTCACTCTGAGGTTCATGTGTGACGGGACAGTTCCTTAAACATATCAGGACCTGAATGTCTTGAGGTTATCTAAGACAGGGGTTCCCAAACTTGTCTTGTGACCCACAATGTCCCTCAAAGTGATTTAATATGGCTTCATTTAGCTGGTCTGCAGAAAATGAGCTTACCTGTATGAGCATGTGTCTGTGTTTCCTGTGCCGTTATGAATTAATCTACTGCTACTGATGCTTTTGATAATTAACTGTTCACTAACCCTAAACTTAGGAGTCATCTGGCAGAAAGAAAGGCAGAAAACTCATTACATTTTCTATTTTCAAGGTTTTATTTAAAGTTTAGCTACTATTTTTGTCAATATTTTTTTACTATAATAGGTAAAATGTACTATTTTTAGATAATTAAAAAAAATAATAATTCTGGAATGCATCTGACAACACTCCATTTGTGTCTCGCGACCCTCCAGGGCCTGGCCCACACTTTGGGAATCTCTGATCTAAGATATGACAAGAGTTTTTGATTTGAGTGAAGCTGCTCATAGAGACCGGCGAATTTACCTTGCGCCTCGCCAAACTTAAAATAATCCATGTAATTCAATAGTGATTGAACAGAACTGCTTATGAGATACCTTGCATCATAATTACAGCTCAGCCTCCTTAGCTTCCTCGCTCTAATGAGGTTTGAGTACATCATTTGCAGTCAGCAGAGGCAGTAGCATCATTTTTCACTGTAATGACTGCTGTGATCATTGACAATCATCATTAACGCCATCTCAAAAGAAGACTGGTGGTGCAGCTCTGTCAGTTTTTATCTGCGTGTTGTGATTCAATGTAATTCTACTTAACAGAAAACATTGTGGGACAGAAATAGATGACAATGTGGGTTTATCTTCTAACATGTAACACCCACAGGAAAGATGGCTTTCAGTCCCAGGGGATAAAATGTTTCGATATCTCAGAAGTAGGAAAAAAACAGCAGATCTTGTAATTTTTTTCAGCATGGAGGCACGTTTTTTAACTTTTAAGAGTGTCAACCTCAATTAAAGGTTGAATAGTTATACTTGCAGCTCTTTAATGCTGCTTTTGGTACAGTGTTGCTGTGAGCTCACTGCTAACATCACTACTCCTACAGCAAAGCAAATGTTTGCAATGTTAGTGATTGATCTGATTTGGAAAATAAAGAGACACATCAAACTTGTCTGGATTTGAGATGAGCTTAGTCACGTGTAAATCGTGGACTTGATCACTGTTTACGATGCACTGACTCTGAGTTAATGACTCTCCTACTTCTTAGCTGATGCAGTTACCTGTTTGGGTCTGAACCAGGTCCTTTAGCTGGTGACAGAGATGCAGATAAAACAACCTCACAGTGCATGATTTATTCTTTAAGCATCATATGCTCCAAAATATTATATCTGTCACAATTCTATTTGTGACCGAGTTCTGATGCGCTGTACATTCATCACAGCTGTCGGTGACTCTCACCTGTAGCCTGGAGGGAGCACTTAGTAGAAGTGTGAATGAGATGGCAGTGGCAGCCATGGCGTGGGTGGAGGGCAGACCGTACTCAGCATCGACTCTTGGCTCCAGCTTGACCACAGGAGGAGAGCGAGGACGAGGCAGCTTCAGTATGTCTTTCATCACCTGGCCCACGTACATCACCACCTGAGAGAGGACAGAGGATAGGTGTCTCTAAGAAAAGGGTAACACTCATAGATTGTCTAAATCATGAATGCGGTCTCTGTGACATGCTCATTGAAGCCCAAAGTGGCGATGGAATAGTGACTCAGACTAACGCTCACTGCAAGGAACTCAAAACTCAGCAAGTGTTTTTGTCTTATTTCTAATCAAAAAAGAATGTATCAGACCTATTATAAGCCACATTCCCCTGATAAGCCCAGACCAATATCTTATTTCAAGATGTTAAAACCCAAAAGTAAGACATAATAACTTGTAATGAGTGCAGAAATCATACTCATCCCATGTAAAGTTGTCAAACTTTATAGGAGAAAAATAATCAATTTGAGTCTGATGTTTGAGACAGGTATGGTTAATAATGCTTACTTCTCTAATCATGACAACAGTTACGGAGCTACAGATATTTGAGTTATGTTAAGACCAAGCGACAACCTCTGGCCGTGAGAATTGAAGCCAATGCAGAAGTGTTAAAACTGCAGTTCATCGAGTGTCTGCTTGAGGCTGGCTCCAGAAGTACCAGAAACCACATACACACATATTCAAAAAAGCCGATCTTTACAGCAGAAATAAACATGTTTACAGCCTGGTACGAAAAACAAGTGTAGTCTGGATAGTTCATTTCTCGATCAGCACACACTGTACAGGGGGTACATTTTTTCATAACGCTGCAATTTTGAAGATATTAAGATTACAAGTTTCCATTATGAGAGGCCCAGCTGACTTGATTGACAGGCGGGAACACTGTAGCTGTTGGCGAGGAGGCTCAAACCCCGCCTCTTTACCTCACACTCGCTCGACAGCAGTTAATGTTGAGTTTAACATTTCCAATATGGCTGCTGCTCACAATTTGCTTCAAAACAGCTCTTCAGAAACAGATGGGTGACGTCACAGATACTACGTCCATTATTTATACAGTCTATGGTTAAGCCTGAACATTATGCATAATAAAGTGCTGGTTGCTTCTTTGCTCACAGTTCACCAACATCTACATGAATCCCAATATAAGGAAAATGTTTTCTGTAGTGCCTGGTATCCTTCTAGGGAACCACTTAACCTTGAGTAATGCAGAGAATATAAATAGAGTCATTGGATTTATAAAGTATTAGAGGAATATTTCTCAGATTCATTGCATTTATCCAACAAAAGGGCGAGATCAGAGCGCTGCTGTGTCCTCGTCATAAAAGCAGAAATCACAGATAAGGACAGCGATTATATAATAAAGAGTAGAGGAGCTAAAATCTTGGTCATACTTAGCTCTCAAACCAACCACACAGTCCTTTAAATAAATAATCCCCATTCCCCTAAAAAAGGAAGTGAAAATACTGTACAGTGATGGGGACCCACCCTGGTGCAAAGTGCAGATGCTGCAGTCGCACGGAAGCAAAATCTATTGTAAGAAACTGAGAAATGAAGGAGGGGAGGGGGCAGTGGGGGGATTGGGGGGGGTTGCTGATGCAGCGTCTTCGGCCGGCTGGGTCAGACAGAGGGCTCTTGACACAATGATACACTTAGTGCAAGGTGTGTGTGTGTGGGTGTGGTGGTGTTATATGTATGTGTATGTGAGCATCCTGCCAAATCTGCTGCCTATTCTCTTTCATGAGATCCCCAGCGGCTTGAAGAGGGGCAGCCTGCTCCAGCTCCAGCTCCAGCTCCAGGTTTATTTAAAGCTCTGCCTTGTATATTTAATGAATGGCTGTCTTAGCGCAGAGCAGGGAGGCAGGGCGCCGAGAGCGAGCAGGACACTAATGTGTGTGTTTAAGGGAGAGAATGGAGAGGTAGTTATTACCGTCTCTACTGACACTGTAATAAGGAGATGCTAGTTACCATGGCAAGTGAGATTTAAAAGTACATCTTCTGACCTGCTGTTAGTGTGGCAATTTGTAGTGACAGATAGTCATGCAGATAAAGAGGGGAGGAAAATGATAGAGAGAAAGATTGAAATTAAGGAAAACTGCTGGCCTGGCTCCTTTAAAAATACACCCAACAGGACATCCACAGCTCATTAATACATGTACCTAGTTTTTGCAGCGCCAACATGCTTCTTTTTAGCATGCTGTCGTGTCTTTTAGTAACATTTCTACCACCCGTGGAGCCACTTGACTGACATCACAGCCCTCTGCTTACCAAACAGACATGAAGCTTACAGATACAACTTCAATGATCCCTCAGGTGGGTACAGTCCACAGCAGAACAGATTCTTGAGTAAATTTGAGGCAGGCTAACATGGCTGTAGAAAATGAATGACTCTTTTGTCAGTGCTTGTTATGTATTTTTATCTCAACGTTCCTCCTCTACTTTGTAAATCCACAGGAGCCTGAATCTGTCAACAGAGCTGTCAGTCAATCAATCATCTTTTTAACATCCAATAACTACTTAAAAAATCTGCATGATAAGAACTGTTATGACTGAAACTAGTTTGAGAAAAATTGAATTGACTTGTCTTGGTAATTAATTTTCCAGTTTGACCCATGCTCCATCTGTTATAATGGAGGAGGCAGGCTTTAACATGCAGCTGGTCACTAGGGGGAGGTCTACATGATATGGCTTCACTCAGGATGCCTCGTTATTGACGCGTTATGAAAAAATTCACCCCCCGTACAATGTGTGCCGATCAAGCGGCAAACTCCGGTCTCAAATGATGAAGCCAATGCGGAAGTGCTATAAACTGCAATACATCGAAAATCCGCTTGAGGCTGGCTGCAGAAACACCGGAAACCACATAGATATGAATGGGAAAAAGACGATCTTTGCAGCATTAATAAACATGTTTACAGCCTGGTTCAAAAAACGTCTTGGCCCTACGAAGCTAATCTCTCTAATGGAACACTGTACGGGGGGTGAATTTTTTTCTAACGTGACGGTTAAGAAGATATTAGGATTACGAGTTTTGCCCAAATAAGGACATGACTGACGTGACTCCCGGTCGGGAACACACAGCCATTGGCTAAGAGGCTCACACTATGTCACACTCTGCCTAGATGAGTTCCGCATTACCAATATGGCTGCTGCCGTCGATTTGCTTCAAAACAGCTCTCAGGAACACATGGGTGACGTCACAGATACTACGTCCATATTTTATACAGTCTATGGTGCCGATCGAGAAATGAACTATCCAGGCTACACTCGTCTTTTGTACCAGGCTGTAAACATGTTTATTTCTGCTGTAAAGATCGTCTTTTTTGAATGTGTGTGTATGTGGTTTCTGGTACTTCCGGAGCCAGCCTCAAGCGGACACTCAATGAACTGCAGTTTTTTACACTTTTTAACAAATGCATTGGCTTCAATTCTCGCGGAGGTTGCCGCTTAACAAATACACAAAGAGAGGGTGTCCACATACTTTTAGTCACAGTAGTTTGAGAGGCATGAAACACAGTAAGGCCAGAACAAAATCAAACCTTCACTAAGTATTCTCAGGATATCCAGTTGTGGCAGATGGTTGTCCAGCACCTGCGAGTCTGGTTCTGCTTGAGGTTTCTGCCTCTCAAAATTAAGTTTCTCCTTCTTGCTGTTGCTGTTTGCCCACTCATGGTGTATTAATGTTGGGTCTTTAACAAGTACAATACAGTATTTCAGCTCTTTTTAGAAAGCACTCTAAGATAACAATAATGTCTTGTTCACTCCAGAGGCTAAATTCTTCTTTTCCACCTCCCACTTCTCTACAGTTGTGCCTGAATGTAAAGCGTACCATTATAATTCCTGCCTCTATCTACTCTGTATCTACACACACACACCCAGACAGAATAATTGGGACCATGAAGTGGACAATAAACAGAGCAGAGAACAATGGTGAAGCCATTTAGCATGTCTGGCCCCATCCATTCACTACACAACAAGCCATTCTGTGAGCACACCATCCACTGCGTTCTCCCTCGGCCCTCACACAATGAATAAGCCTACCAGTTCAAGTGCTTGCATGATATGATACCCTCGCCTCGCCCCCTGCTCACACAATCAACACAAAAATCATATTCAGCTGGCTCCAGTGAAGTCTGAGTGTCATTGGTGTCTTTAGATGAGATGCATCAAAGAAAGGTCTGCTCTCATTTAGAGTTAAAGACAGGTCAAGACACACACAGATGGATACATGGGCCAGAGTGTGCCAGAGTGTGCCTCGAGAACAAGTGTATTGATTGAAGCGAGTGCAGCTTTGGACTTTGATCTGTCAACATGTAGATGAGAGTCAGTGTGTGTGGGGACCAAGAGGTTGCTCTGCAGGCCAGTGTTTAGATGAAGAAAATACACAATATGTTGTTTCTTGGTGAAATCTGTGCTCAAAGAATTACTTTTCTGAAAGCTACTCACTAACACGAGGATAATTAACTTAACTGCAAGGGTCAAATCTGGCCACATAAAACATTTTATAGAAGTCTGTTACAGCTTGAAGTTTAACTGACTGTAAAACTTGGTTGACCTGCACAATGGGTTCTATAAAAAAATGCACTGCTAGCTGCTCTTTGTGCAAACATTTAGAGCATAGTTTCTTCTATACTTATGGCTTATGAGCCAGTATGTCAAATCCACACAGCATCATTTCTAGGGCTGAACTAAAGCAACTCATTTTCTGGTCATTTAAATGGAAATTTAAATTCTAACAATTCTAATGTCACGCAGTCATTGTCCACCTTTTCAACAGCATGTTACTGGACAATGCTAATTGGACTGAACACTTCAATCAGGGAAAATCTTCACTTTTATACAGGTTATGCATTTATGTACAGAATCTTCTCACAGAGATTGATCCAGGAGTGAAGCTGGTCATATAACTTCAAAATGTGTTGTTTTGTTTTGTGGGAACAAAGTGATTTTTTGGCTGTAACAAAAATCTGACGTCATTAATTGAAACATTTCCTGCAGTTTCCCTCTAAACATTCTTGAGTAAAGCACGTCATAGTGACCTGTATGTCATTATGTAAAAGACCATCTGTGGATTTTTTATATTCCTAATAGCACATGATTTGCATAACACTATGCTACAAGAACCCCATACAACACTGTAAGTAATTCATGACCATATGGTTAATGACAGTTGTTGTTCTCTAAGTCAAACAAAGTCACCCTTCAAAGTAAAGGCACCAGAGAGTAGTTAAGGGCACAAAGGGAAATGTGTGTATGATGTGTGTGTGTGTGTGTCTCTCTGTCATTGATTTGGCCTGTACCTCCTTTTCTCATGCACACAAGTCTTACTTTGCATGGGTGCACTTCAGTCGCTGGCGTGATTTGCCAGTTTTGCATGTGAGACAGAGGAGAATGAGTGCACAACCCTGGGTGAACCTTAGATAACTCCGCCCACACAATGGCAGGGTGCTGTTAGAAGTTACAAGTGTGGGGTGAAGCCCCCCGAGGGCTGACAGACCAAATGTTCAGTCCAAAGAGAGAGAAAGCTCAGGGCGTTGATGAGGCCAATAAAGCACTCTGCTGGTAGACCAGGGGGAGGAGAACACAGAGTGAAGCTGGTAATGTCTAACTAAAGGAAGGGCAATGAGTGTGTTTAGCGGGCGAGGTGGGGAGTGGGAGCATGTGTGTGTGTTGGTGTTTATGTGTGTTTGAAGGAGTTCATGCAGGGGCCTGGTGCAGCAAGGATGCCAGAAGAATGGTATCTCTTGCCCTGGGGGGCCAAACGAGGGGTTCAGACATAGGGCACCCACCAAGTTCTCGGGGCAGGGACACAAAGGGCACAAACACACACACACACACACACACACACACACACACACACACACACACACACACACACACACACACACACACACACACACACACACACACACACTTTAGGGTGTGTGGCGGTCTCAGTTGGCCTGTTTGTCTCTGTCAGATACATTCCTTCTGGGATCACATTTGACATGTTTTAAGGGTCTCTTGTCGTAGTGTGCTGGATCCTGTCAGAATAAACATCTAAAGGGGAGATCTTAGCACTCTATTCTCACTGATGTGTCCTCATGTGTGGCCTCTTACCATGTCAGGGGCCGCGGTCAGGCTGGCCCCCATGGCCCCCCATGCCCGGGGATATATATGATGGTGTCAGAGACAGGTCATGGATGAAAGGAGGTTGAAAGGTGACGAGAGGGAGACGAAGGGCAAAGAAGAGAGGTGTCATTGTGGGACGTACGCACATCTGACTGAAAACTTGCATTTGTGTACGCTGTGGTGGTCGTACTGACATGAACACACACATACAAACACACACAAGTTCTCTCCATAGGTGTGACTTACAGTCCACATGTTGACCAGGCGTCGGCACAGGAATGGGTCCAGGCTCCAGTGTATGCAGGGCAGACAGGTGATGTAGAAGATTTCATGCCCCAGGCCTGCAGACAACAGGAACAGGAAGTGCAGTAGCCAGTTCTTCACTTCATACTGTGGCTGGCTTCTGTCCTGGAGATCATAAAAACAGATAAACAGTAAATATGAGCACCTCAGGAACAAGCGGCTCCTGGAATGGTACCAGCGATCAGATCAGCGAATATTGCAGTCACACCCTTTATTGGCTGACCCAAATTGACCTCTTTTCAAGCTAGGCCACATTTTACAGGGCGGATCCTGAGGGGTAGCCTGTGGGCATATATGGGGAGCTGTGATTTCATTTCTCACTATCTCATTCACCTTTTTTCTGTAACACTAATAAGTGTTCAGGAGTTAACATGCCACAGTACTCAGTATTCTGTATTCTAACCATAACAGGTAGAGTATCCACATTTCTCTGAACCAGGAATTGGCTTATCCATTTTTCAAATACCAGGATGTCTGCATTTGCATTACATAACTTTGATACCCCAAAACCTGACCATAATCAGGATACTAGTGAGTATGTAGCATCGTTTGCCCGCCATTGTTTTTCCTTCTGCTTGGTTTTTCCATACAGCCTGAAGAGGCATGAACGCAGATGCAGACTTGCCTGTGATACTAACTGGATTAGTGTTTGTTTGACCAGAGAAATTACTGCTTCATGTCAAGCTGAAGCCAGACAATCAGCGGACTCATTTTAAGGTCCTGACCCTGGCAGGCACTCCTGAACAACAGGGTAGAAGTCAAGGGATGGACTGACTAAAGAGCCTCTTATATATTTCAACATAGAGGCCTAATAAACATTGCAACTAGAGGCTTCATTAACAGCCACAGTATGATAAATACTCGTCATAATAAATTAAACAATGGACATGTTTAACACCAATCTACAAATGCTGCATTTAAATGATCAGAGAACTGACAAATCCTAAAACCTGAATCAAACTTGTATTAAGTCGTTTGCACATCGTTACTGGATTAAATAATTTGTTTGTCAAAGGAAAGGGAGACAGACAAGAATGTAAACATCCTCAAAGCAAGTCGTTGTGCAGATGGGATCTAGTGATGACAGAGGCACCCAGACAAACGAGAAAAGCCAGTCACCGTTTGGTTTGCATACTCTCTGAATAAATGTAAAGGTTTCTTTTAGCAGGTTCTCATAAAATACACTTTTAGAACTGTTTATAGAATTGTATTGCAGTGCACCACAACAAAGCAAAGTACAGTTTTTTACCCAAAATATTCAAATGTATTGTATTATTTTTATACTAGGGTTAGACTTTCATGGAATCAATGCAGACAGGTAACATTTAGTTTCTATTTATGACGACACTTAAATTAAAATGTTCCATACTCTTGATCTGATAGAGGGGGTAAGCTTCAGTTAAAGACTCACAACAGCAGCATGTCCATTCTCCTTTTGTGTATAATTTGAGTTCTTATCCTGGTGGTCCCCCTGCCAACGTGCTCCGGGGGTTCCGGTCTGAGCGCGCGTTCCACCTCGGCTGTGATTCGTGGCTTCGACAAGGACGAGTCCGCATCCTCTCTGGAACCGGGCCACGAGCTCCGAATCATGCAGGTAAGCCAGAAGCTGGAGCATGTCAGGGGGAAGAGACACAGGTGTGGTGGTGGTAGAAGCGGGCTGCTGTGTTTCTGAGCAGGAGAGGTAAAAGAAGCAGGACGCAGAGCTCTGTGCAGGTGCGCACGACAGGTGTGCGTAGAGGGGCGGGGCTTGTATAGGGCGGAATTAGTTATTTTGAGTAGTGACCTTTGGGCTGGGATTGTTGAGCAAGCAGAAGAGAGATTTATTGTCTGTCCATAGCAGAGGCTCATAAAGACCCACCTAGCTTCCATTCGAGTAAATGCTCCAGAGTCATACTACCTGTCATAGTTACACAAAACTGTGGGATAATTTACAAGAATGTTAGGACCAACAAACTCCACAATGTTCCAATGTTTAAGTGCAGATCCCCTCCTTTTGTGTCTTCTTCTGTAGTCCACAAGTTCATTTTGCCCTTTCACCTCTCCTTTTAAGTCGTCCAACAATTCCCCAGAGGGAAAGGTGTGTCACTAATTCAGGCTCGCTTATAAGCATCCTATTCCATCCCATTATTTATCATGTCATTTTGTGAATATTTATTCCCATGGTGTTTTATTTTCTGTCTCTGTATAGAATGATTTAACTGAACTATCACACAACTATCTTTCCTCTTGTTTAAAGAATGATTGTTTCTACATTAAGCCATGTGTTTGTATTTTTATCTGTGTGAGAGCTGGAGGATACGGAAACCTGAAATGGTCATACACCTATAGCCCTTTCAAAAATTCAGTTGTTTTTTCAAGATCTGGACATGGCGTCAGATGATGTATGTAGAGATAAAAAAAAAAATTCTTTTGACGACAGGATACTTTTCTGATGATCTAGACAACACCACAGTAAGCTAACTGTGATAGCCTGGACCACAACATGCCCTGCTGCCACTGCCCACCTTGATGAGGTAAGTTACAATCCTGTTTGTAATGTGCTTTTGCAATTACAATTGTAATTAAGCACATGGCTTAGACTTCATGTGTTAAGGGGATACTTTGTTTTTTAAAGTGGGGTTGTATGAGCTACTTGTCCATATTTAGTGTATTACCCACAGGAGATGCTGGTCAGCTCTGCCCTTTGTTGAGAAACCTGCTGAAGAACCATAGTGTAAGCTATTCCATCAGCTGCTGCAGGTGGGGTCCCCTGAAACACGTGATGTCACTAAGTTAAAAAAAAACATGACCCATGTCATTGTTGATGTCAAAACCAATCAGTGTTAGCTTGGTTTGTTGCTTTCGAAGCCGGCAGACCCGCACAGCAGGTCAGTGCACTGCAGGCGGAGGAACATGAATGTGTTGCATCTGCAAATAGAGCAAAAGCAAATGAGCTTTCCAGTGGTGAAGTAGAGCGCTTCATATATATTTTAAATATGATGTACAATTAGAACTGTTAATGTTTGGGTCAGAGTTCTTAAAATTACCCAAATTACCTGATTGAGATGACTCCATCTGTAGAGGTTGATATCTAGCATGCGTGCTGGTTCTCCACCCGGTTTCTCAAAAAAAAGTCCAAGGAGACCAAGATCCCCTGTGGGTAATCCACTTACTGCTGACAAGTACTTTATACAACTCTATTTCAAACTAGGGGTATGTGTGTTGAGTTGACTTAATCATCTTTACCCTCACTAGCAACAGAATCACTAGTCAGATAAGCAAGTTATTAATACTTTTATAATCATAGGCCTGAAGTGCCGGTCATATGTTGTGTCTAAGCTGTCACAGCCACCTGCAACTCCCCAGAGCTAAAGCTCCAGTTGTTGGTGAATACCAGTATGCTATCAAGGTCTTCTATCTGGATATAAACAAGCAGAGTTGACTGACTCCATCTTGTAGTGCGTCATGTTTGTTAGTAGTTTGATTTAGAAAATGGAGAGAAAGTTGTTTTAGTTTGTTTCCGGTTAACAGCCTACACTGTGTAACAAGCAGAGGCATGTATGTCAGCCTGCAGGGAGGACTGAAGCCTGTTGGTGATAGCTTTGCGAACGTTACCCACATTCAGAAAACCAGTTTGACACTGTTAACTTGCAGACCCTGTGATACTTGTTTAGCCATGTTAGATAACAGATTTAACTTGTTTCTGAGTATCCTACCTTAAGATGAATCAGTTAGTCAGTATTTCAATCTCAGTTTGAACAAAAAGGAAACTTGTTGCTTTGGAACATCCATACTTTAAACAACAACAAAAAATTTCCCTTTAGTCCAACTCTGGAGAAAACCACTGAAAAAACAATTTGATTCCATTGACTGAAACAAATAAATGCTTGCCTGGGGCCTCACTTTTCAGTGCCAGAGGAAAATATAGTTCATTCTTTTGTCATAAACTCTACAAACTGGATGATATCACACACCAAGCATTAATGTTTAAGTGTACCTCAAATAAGCTTGAGGAGAATTTCCCAGGTGTCTTTTCTGTGATGCAAAATATCTATAAAGTTGAACTGCAAGAATGTAGGTGACCCCTAAAATCAGAACAATCTCCAGAAGGTAAATATTCATTTGCAGCTTTCTCAAGTGTTCTTTCTTACAGCTGAGAAAGCTTGGAACAAGTTGCCACCAAACACAGATGATATCACTTTGATGGGAATGAAGCTCAGAACATTTGTACTTGAAAATAACACGTGACCACGGCAGGCATGTGTATTATTGTCTCCAGCTCTCAGCTTTGAACCCAATTTATTATCTCATTGAAATCTCTGAGAACATTTTTTAATGTTTTTGTTTTTGAACTTCTGCTTTATCAGCAACAGGCCCTGTGGAAATCTGAAAAGGTCATGTGCACACTTGAGAGCAAAGATGCTTTCTGAACCGAGCTCATTTGGTGACTTTTTTTGTGATTTCCTTGCAGCACCATGCCGAGAGGCCTGGAGCACCCACACTCCACATGATCCTGTTATGATTTATTGAAGAAATGCGGAACTCTCAGGCTGCTTCCTTTTATCCAAATTACTGCGCAATGTAGTCAGCTGTCACCTCCCAATTCAATATGTAATGTAAGACAATCCAGGCCTTTGTTTTTGTGGAACTTTGTCCAGCACATTGTGTGAGTTTAGCTGCTCTTTGTTACAGGAAACAGAGAATTGACGCCCCCAGTTGACCAAATTAGCGCATCCTGTGGTCTGGCAGGGTCTTCGTAAATGGGATCGAGTATGACTGTCAAAGCTGCTCCCACAGAGCACAGACAACAAGTACACACACACGCACAAACTCACACCCTCTTTAACGGGACATGAAGGCAATTGTCTCTCTCTCTCTCTCTCTCTCTCTCTCTCTCTCTCTCTCTCTCTCTCTCTCTCTCTCTCTCTCTCTCTCTCTCTCTTTCTCTCTGCTGTGTGAGAGAGACCATCTTTCATTGTTTTCTACAATGTCAAAGATTAAGGTAATCGTTTGTCACACTTCGGGGAAGATATCACTGATGAGATGTTTATTTTTGGTTTCCCTTACAGTAAGAAAAAGAGGAAAACAGGTTGACTTCTGAATTTTCTCTTAGGACAAGAAAAGCTGGCAATTTATTTAAGTAGAAAAGAAGAGAATGGAAAATGGGCGGAAGTGTGATTGTTTGATAGTTTTTAAGAACCTTGTCAAAGCTTGAGTATTGTTGGAGTACAGATATTATGTAAAAATGGAAGATCTAGCTGCTTTTCAGAATACATGGGACTATGATGGTGCTCTGTTTTCTTTAAAGGACTCTAAAATAATTTTTGCAGATGTGTTAATATAACCTAAGTCCAGCTTTGATGTTTGGTTGTATCTCATGATTTTCTTTGTTGCAAGATTGTAAATAATTTTATCAGAATAAATGGATTTTAAAAACTCAAAAATCTCTATCTGTCTGTCTCTCTCTCTCTCTCTCTCTCTCTCTCTCTCTCTCTCTCTCTCTCTCTCTCTCTCTCTCTCTCTCCTTTATTCTCTCTCTCTGTGGGTTGTGGGATGTTCGGATGAGCTCGCGCACCGGAGTCACCACCATTACATCATCTATTCCCACACAGCCGAGCACCGAATGAGATCCCGATCGTTCAGACCCAGCAGCAGACAGACGCACGCACCGATCTGCAGAACGGACGCGCAGGGGATTATAATAACAACAACACACATCAACCATGTCCACGGGGATGATGGCGTTTCAATGAGCGCGGGGGAGAGGAGGGGGGAGAGGAGGAGAGACGTGCACCGTCATCAGCATCTGTCCGCCAGCTCCCTTTGTGTTCACCGGAGAATGTGAATGGCGAAAGATGACATGGCAGAGGTAGATTTGGCATCAAACGGAGCGGAACCCCCCCGGCGAGGCCTCCACGGTGTTCCCCTACGAGGAGTACGAATGCAAAATCTGCTACAATTATTTCGACCTTGACCGCCGGGCTCCTAAGATCCTCGAGTGCCTGCACACGTTTTGTGAGGAGTGCCTGAACACGCTGCACCTCCGGGAGGAGCGGCCATGGCGCATCAGCTGCCCCATCTGCCGTCATAGGACTCCAGTGCCGGATTATCGAATACAAAACCTGCCTAACAACACCAAGGTGACGGAGGATTTCCCCCTCTATATCGACTCGGACCCCCTGCCTCAGGACGCTTTACCTCCGTACCCTCCCCCGCTGCACCCAGCTCTCGTCGCCCTCCGCCGGGAGGAGGCGTCGGGGACGTCCAGCGCCAGCCAGGCGACCCCGTCCACCACAGTGTCCACGGCCACGACCCTCTCCCAGGACTCGGTGCGCTACGACAGCTGTCAGAGCTGCAAGAGAGTTGCTCTGACCACCGGCTGCGTGTGCGTGATCTTCTCCTTCCTGTCCATGCTGGTTCTGCTGTTCATGGGCCTGATCTTTGTGCACAGTCACAGCATCCCCCCCTCGCCGGCGGGACCCATTTGCTTATCGGTAGCCAGCATCCTGGCCATGTTCTCGGTGGTCGTCACATGGCTCATCTGCTGGCTCAAATATAGACCGGACCATGAGACAGGCCGCTCCTCCGCCACCAGTAACTCCCGGAGAAACGCCTGACAGGCTGCTGGCTGTAGTGATGGAGATGTTGTGCTATGGCTGTGTGATCATGTAAATAATGACACCTGAGACTCCTGCTCCCTTTACTTTTTCTAGGAACAAATCTCGTCCAAAATGGCCTTTTATCAGTATAGCAAACACCCAAAGGCCTTCATGTTGTTTGGAGCAATAGGCCGACATGATCCTTGGTATTCTTATCCTTAACTTATGCACTTGAATGCACAGCAGGCTCAGCTGACTGTCGGGGGGCTGTCTTGATGGGTGAGCTGGTCTAAGACTTGGACGGTGTTGATCTGAGCTGAGGTTTGTGTGATGACTGAATGTGAAGTGCTTATTTCTGGGGTTCAATTCCCACTCCACACTACCCTGATAAATAATATGCATATCCCACAATGCCACTCACTGTATGATAACGGTCCATGATGAGTCACTCTTATATCTCAACAAAGCACTGTTGTATTGTACAGATAGTACTATTTGGCAATGTTCACCACTGAGTTTTCAGGTGATGGCTTTTGGTTTTCAAGGAGGCGTTTTTGTTTGTATGAGAAGCCTCTGAAGTGTAATTCTGTTACAAAGAAGTCACACCCACAATCCAAACTGTAAATAATCCACAGGGAAGCTGAATGGTTCTGGATAGGTGAGATCTAACCCTTGTGCTTTAACTTATCCTCCAGAATGGCACCGTTTCCTCTTTCATAACAAAAGTTGCACCTTTTTCAGGTTTTTCGAAGCGATTTAAGGAGATAGCTTTTGCTTTTGACCCTGTGTGTGCTTTGTTTGTGCATGTGAGGCTACTGTAAGGTCAAGGCTTTGTGTTTTTACCTTTTTTTAACAAAAGGGACATAGTGTTTCCTGAGCCGTGTGCCTCACTTTGTTGTTGAATGAAGCAAAACTTCACTGTAATCAAAAGCAAATCCATGCACGGGCCTCCTGCAGACACCCAGACGGCATCCAGCTGGAGTGTCGGCAGGGATTTCCTCTCTCTGTCACATCATTCACACACCGGAAGTCGAAAACAGGGTTTTCCATCAGCTGGAGCTGCCTCCCCTCCCACTTTGCACCTT
Source organism: Notolabrus celidotus (assembly GCF_009762535.1). NCBI lineage: Eukaryota > Metazoa > Chordata > Actinopteri > Labriformes > Labridae > Notolabrus > Notolabrus celidotus. The sequence continues at coordinate 7,095,395 of NC_048285.1, read as the reverse complement.
TTTGTTATTTATGTAAAATGCTGGTCTTTAGATCAGGCTTAGAAAACAAGTCAGTAGAGATAACCGTGAGGACAAGTGTGTTAACAGGACTGATCCAGGCTCAAGTCCAACATCAGCTGCTGCCATGAAGTTCATTCCTCTTCCTCCTTCAGATTCACATTACAGAATCTAAAGTGTCTGTTTCATCTTATCAGAGGATATATTTGGTGTCCTTTTGACTCCTCAGAGATTGGCAGGAGTCATAATTACCTCTGGTAATGTGCACAGTTGCCTGAGCTGAGTGGCTGGAAATACCAGGAGGCATATAACACGATTTGAAAACTGCAATGGGGCTGGGGAAGATTGAATTAATCTCTGCACTAACAAAATCCAAATATTAGATTTCCCTAAACTTGAAACATTAAAATTCAGTTACTATTCAGTAACTATGGAATTGTATCTAAAAATGTATTGTAGGTCTGCAAAAAAGAGAAAAAAAGGAGAAATTTTGTGAATGAAGTCAGCCTCAAATAACACAGCTTAACCAAAACAGCTTATTTCTCATCATGACTATAACTGCCAATCTAAAGGTAAATGCACTGTTGTTTAATTGTTGCTACAATCTATACAACTATTTATTTATAACTCCTGCATATTTCAAAGAAGTGATTTGTGGTGTAATCAAGACCCTCATGATAACAAACAGACCTTCAAGCATGTGAATTGCACTCTTAGCTCCCTGACCTTTCAGTCGGCATTTCTTAGAGATATCAGAGATAAATTGGAAACCAAAGTGGTTTCTTGCCCTACACACTTACAGTGTTCCTCCCTGACTGCACCAGGAAAAAGCAAAGAAAAAAAAAACATTTCAACCCTCCCTACTTGAATCCCATGCTTGCTTCAATCATCCCGCTCAACCTTTTCCCCAGCCGTCAGGTGATGCACTTTCACCCTCTTATTTGACACAAGTAACTGGGTCTACCTTTGACTTATGTGAGCATACTGTATTTATTTCAGAGGACCTAGAAGATGTTGTTGGTTTTTATGAGAATCTGTGGTTGTTGTTGAAGTACCAAACGTATTTGCACAGAGAAATGTTCTTTATGTGCTGTTTTACATACATAAACACATTTCAGTAATAAAGGAAACATGACTACCTATTGCATTCATTCTTTGTCCTACAACAGCTGATAGGTTAGCATGTCACCCAGGTAGGTATCATATATTACCAGGGGCATGCCCACAGGGATGACCAGGGCTGGAACAAGCCACCTTGAAATCTGACTTGCCAATCCAGGTGCCACCCTAAAAAGCTAGCTATGATTGGCTACTTACAAAAAAAACAACAATTCTTAAGGTTCGGCGAGTGCGAGCACAGTGAAATTAGTTTACCTACATCCACCAGATCTCAGAAGATGTGTGCATTGCCAAAATGCTGTTTTTCTTTTTAAAGTCAAATAATCACACAGAAATATAAAAGGTATGTTATACTTATATGATAGTCATTAAAGTTGATAGAAGACTGTGGTGGTAAATGCCACTGATTTGTGTGTATGTGTGTATGCACATACCCTGGCCACCCCTGCCTATGTGGGTGCCTCAGTTGAGCCATCCTAGTCAGAAAAGTCTTGGCACGCCCCTGATGACATCATGGTTGGTAACAAACCTAACATACTGCATCGCCTATAGGCATGACTGGGAAAATGGTGCCATGTCATATTTGTAGGCCTCATCTTCAGTCACTGAAGTCTAAAGAGAACAATATTACAAGTCTATCTATCTATCTATCTATCTATCTATCTATCTATCTATCTATCTATCTATCTATCTATCTATCTATCTATCTATCTATCTATCTATCTATCTATCTATCTATCTATCTATCCATCCATCCATCCATCCATCCATCCATCCATCCATCCATCCACCCATACATCTATCCATCCACATGGACAGTTTATTTATTCACTTTTAAGCACACTTTTTTTCCATAGCTCTGGAGCTTCCCTGCTGTGCATCAAACACTCCCCCTGCTGGCTGATAAAGGATACTACATGCTATTAAAAAATAGAAAAGAACACCCACCCTTCCTCTAAATTCATTTCTCATGTTGGTCTGTTTGCTTAAACTTCTTGTGGCTTAAACTTGATTAAAAGTCAACATATATTTTTATTATGGGCTGTTTGATGATGCATCATTAATATTTGAGCCTGAGATTTCCTGTATGAGTTTACTTGTTCATACAAGGCTTTCCTGTTAGTTGATGTGAACCAAGTCATTCAGCAACAGGTTTCCCACTTATAAGAAAACAGAACAGATACACCCAGTGTTGACCATCAGCATCTTAGGTTACTGTGGTTACAGATAAAGGCTCCTTTTTATGTATTTACCAAAAGTTTCACGCCACACAAAGGTACAGTCTACTGACTACCTATCTGTAAATATTCTCAGCACCTTGTGGACAGATATCTGTTAGATGATTGGTCAGTTTGTTGCAGCAGCAAAACACTACATCTTATTGAATCTTGGCCTTCACTGTATTTTTCAATCAGGATTGGTTTCACTGATTTGGAAAATAGTGTAAGGCAAATGTGTGTTTACAGATTATCCATGACAACAAACAGAATCAGTCGACATGTTTGCGTAAGGACTCCGGGCTGATGAATGTAAATGCCTCTCAATCAACATGTTGCTCTATGAAGCTGTACTGTGATTATGTTTACCTTTTAACAAGAAGTTTCCATTCACTGTACGTGACACTGTCAGTCAGCAGGAACAATAACACTGCAGAGCAGAAAAACAAACATAGCTTCAAACTTTTAGCATATTTTCCTCGTTTTGAATCATAACAACATAGGCCTTATATCCTGAAATTAAATGGGGCCTTCTTCTGCATCAAGCCCAGAAACCTTTGTGATATTGCTTTAAAATATAAATGTTTTATCTTATTTAAGTGTGTTTTTTAAACTCATTAGCATTCAAATGAGCTATGGTTGGAAATGACCTACCTCGCCTTATTGTGGGCTAGTTTGATTTTACAAAGCTTGGTAGGCTACTGTAGCCCAGGCCTTCTCCGGACGTATGCTTTGCTTTGATGTTTCCGTTTAAGGTAACTAATAACTTTCTGCTCATATCACATTTCAGAAAAATATATACTTTTATTATTAACATTTTTTTGAAAGCCATGAAGTTTTTTTCTAGATCCAGAAGTCAACACAGGAATGACAAGCTCCTGAAATACATATTTATTTAAAACAACCAAGCAGTAGTTAGATAGTTCTGGTTAAGCAATATATGTTATCAACTAGTTAATATAAAAATAACAAGCCTAACTTTTGTTGGAGTAAAGGCCACTGATAGGCTAATTTTGATAATTCTACCTTGCATTCAGTTTCCTTTCCTCTTATGGACGGTGGTTTTATTTTAGGCCAAATGCATGACTCTCAAGTAGTTTTACTTTTACATCAATAGAAAAAAGACAGAAGACTTCTTCCACACCTGCATGGAAGCCTAGTTGCCAACTTTATGCGTGGAAACGTTAGATTTCTTGACAACACACTTGTAAAGCAAACGCGTTACATGCCACTACAGACCCTACAAATAAAAACCCACTGATCATTAATTATCAGAACAAATAGGCCTAGTAGTAGTATACTAGTAGTATTCTAGGTATAAACTGATCTGTTTACACCCTGACCCAGCTGTGCACCGTCTTCTCAATGTGAGTCAAATAGAATTATTTAATTTATAAATAGCCTATCCCATTTGTCCCCGTGTGAATTATTACCATATTAGTGTGAAATGAAAACTAATTGATTCGACAGATCTGTGTTTGTGAATGTCCTCCACGCAGAGCATGCGAGGTTACTAATTTATTTCTCATCAAGCGAGATTTCTGACTTTGAATTTCATCCTCCGGTAATGGATTGGACACGGAGATTCAGTGTCGCTTTAAAGAGAGGGCCGAGGTATGCATCGTGACTCTCTGTTTTCCATTTGCCCTCTCTGTTTTTCTTTTTTTTTCTGTAATATCCAATTTCAAATAGATCAATGACACTCCTAAATCGTCACGTTCGTCTGCGTAAAGACTGATGATCTCTTTCTTTGAGGAATAAGTCTACAAAAGAAAACAAATAGCTATACGCCTAAGTGCGTAAAGTTGAGCCTTAAATTTGTATTAAAACTGCATACATCTATACAAGTTAATAAAATACTGTATTTATAAGTATGGTTTATAAAACGACCCCATTAGAGACTCAAATAATCAACAACTACAGAAGGGTAAACAAACCATTCTTCTGTTTTATTACAAATGTAAAATCAGTCTAAAACAAACTCACGTTTCCCCTCTTTTTGTCCCGATCATTCATTTAGTCATGATAATAATCTTCAGTGTGAGGATAATCACGTCTTCCTCAGCAGGTGAAAGACCCCCTGTTAGCCATGCTTATTTTAAACCCAGCGCCCAGCCTTTGTCCTCGTGCGTTTTTTAGTCAAGCCAACTTTTGAAGTGCGTTTTTTCCCCAAAGCAGCTAAAAGAGGCGAATGTTAATTGAAACCTACTTAGCCTGTGGGACATCTCTTCACTGTGCGTAAATTAAGGTGAATGACAGGGACTGCGGTGGGTCCCCCGCTGGGTCCCCGTTATTGCTCCGTGGACCATAGGTGAGTGAGCTAAGACATGAAAGGGCTGATCAGGTGCTGGGGGTGAATTTCAGCCCGAGTTGTGCACGAGTCACGCGGAGGTTTCAGGGCTTTATTACAGCTGATGAGCAGAAAAGGCTTTTCCAAATGTACTCTCTTCCACGGGCCCTTTTTTTCGCAAGCATGGGTCAATTATTAACACAAATAGATGCTTAAAATGTGTCAAATTGTGTACTTTGATTATTGTGACCTAGGTGTACCATGATTTCTTATCCACTGGGCCGAGACGAGGAAGGATCGGCAAAGCAGGTATTCTCCAAGTGTCCAACAACAGTTTTCGGAAATTTCAATGAGGCCGAAAAACTTTTCATATCTCTCTCCGTCTGTGTGCAAAGGCAAAAAATGACGCTACAACTGAGAGGATGGAGTTGCCTTTCTTTAGGTGATGGACAGTGAAGTGGGCTAAAACGAGCATTGTCTGATTTCAAAGCTCAGGAGCGGAACCTTTGCTTCGGTGATTGATTAGGGATTGAAGGATGCTGTGACCCACGATACACAAAGAGTTTCAGGGACTATCTCTACAAGACACAGCTACTTACTCTATCCCTTTTCATTATGGGCGGTGGTATTATTAATTATTACACATTTGGGGATGTACCTACTTCTTTACCAGAGCTAGACTGGCTTTACGGCCGCCCTGGCGTCGTATCCTGCTGTGGCGCACGTCCCCCTTCAGACTGTTCTCGGCTGGTTCTTGCGCAGTCTGAAAACCACAATAAATTCCTTGAGGTGCACACACTTTAGCACCATTTGTGTCATATATGAGGCCATGGGGTGGAAACAAATTAGGGGTCGTGTGAGAAAGCAAGCATTTAACAGGTTGAGGGTGATTTTACGCAAAGAATACTGACCAAATTGAAGATGCTGGATTTGTAATATTTTTTTCTTGTTATATATCTGCAAAGACAATAACATGTTTTAAGCTTCATCTCACAAGGCTACAGCTTGCTGTAATTTAGATGTAGCAGAAATCCAGCTTTGGACTTTTTATTCACACATTTGAAAGCAGGAATGACTCAACTTAATATGTGCATATAGACGTTAACAGTGTACGTAAAATAACCTAAATTATAGCCATTCAGTCATCACTGAATTTATTCAAGTGACTTGATTGATAGTTTTGGTGTCAATTTATTGATTCATAGAGGAAGCAAGTGGTCAGTTAAGATAAATAAAATGCAACAAAACACTCCATTTGAAACGCAATGCATGAGTCGAACTGTATTTAGGCTACAGTTCACCCTGAACTCAGCTCTTATCTTAAAGCGATGCTGTTGTATTGGATTAATATGCTTGGCAATAATTTTTTCCTACATTTTTGGACGTCACGAGCAAGCATCGTGTATCCTATTGTTTTTATATCATTATATCATTGCACACAACTGTTTTGCTTCCTGTAAGGCAGTGGACACCAACAATCCAAAAGTATAATTGCCATGTCTTTGTGTTAAATAAACTTATCCAATTACAGTATGGACCATAATTTAACCTATATGTATAATGTGCAAGAAATGGCACACATCAAGACCAGCAGGCCTACATCAATGCAAATAAGTTAAGTGAGCTACTACCAATTTATCACATCCTCGCTCATTAAGCAGCTTCAGTCTTTTTCTAAAGCTTTATTTCACTCAACAACGACAGCACAAATTTAGAAACTTGTTGTTCAAACAGTACACGCCATGACTGCTGTAGCTCTTGTATTTTTTTTTTTTAATTGACGCCCCTGTCCCGTCCTAGCAGAATTGTGACAGCGTCTCTAATTGGAGGAAAGTTTTCACCCTCAGCCAATCATCGCACTACGCTGCGTACCGGGTGTACCAGCTCGACCAATCACAGCCGGGATGCGCTGACGGGGAGAGAGAAGAGCTTAGCCACTTTTGACGGTCTGCTCTCACTTTGTACCGGTGTCAACAAACAACAACAACAATTATTTCGACCTATCTACGCCGCCATTGAAACCACATCTCCAGTAGGCTTTTACGCATGGCGAATTAAACTGAGGATACAGATCATTTTCTACTTTTTCACGCCCAAAAGTCCAACTGCTTTCCTCTTTTGTCGTCACATAAAACTCCTCGGAGGGTAAAGGCTGCCCGGGACCCTGGTGCTGGTGCTGGTCTGCACCCCTTCTCGGACGTTTCTGCGCAGGCTTACAGGGACGGTTTTTTGACGGCGTCTTCCAGCTGCAAACTCGGTGTTGGAAGAGCAGCAGCAGCCTCCTCGTTTGGAGGAGGTATTTACAATCTCTGGGGTGTTGGAGGTATGACTGCGTTGGCGGGGTCAATACCCAGGATGATGCGACCCACGCTGGCTCAGAACTACCCCCGCAGTGGCTTCCCGCTGGAAGGTACAGCATCACAAGACCAACACGGAGTTTACAGCCAGGAGTGTTAAGAGCAGTTATTTTAAGTTCCTGTGCATGTTGTTCAAAAGTCAGTCCTGGTTTAATCAGTGATAGCATGTCTTGTATCAAACGTATGACCTAAAAGCTGGGAGTCTACTGGACCGCTACAGTTTTAGAATGCATCATAACCTAGCAGTTGTTTTTATCTGCTTGCTTAACTTTGTATCACTTTCTTACCTCACATATTTTGTCAGAATTTGCAACTTTGTCTGTTTAATTTATTGTTTGGATGCATCTTCTAAATCTCAGGCTTTATATTTTTTATCTGTGTAATTGTCTAACTGTTGTATTTCATTAAATTGTAATAAGCTTTAGATTTGTTATCTGCAGCTTCAGCTAAGGCCAGTATTTAGTTGTTTATGTAAGCTGTTGAGGTGCATTCAGGGTCAGTTTTAATGTATTTTCCCCTCGTGTCGTTATGTAGCCATAACAGTATGCACTTGGATAACTTTATTTACAAGTCCCTCTCATATTTTGATTAAATGCAGTGTCTACCCCGCTGGGTCAAGGCCGGGTGAACCAGCTCGGAGGTGTTTTCATAAATGGAAGACCTTTGCCCAACCACATCCGTCATAAAATCGTGGAGATGGCCCACCACGGCATCAGGCCGTGCGTAATCTCTCGGCAGCTCCGGGTCTCCCACGGCTGCGTGTCCAAGATCCTGTGCCGGTACCAGGAGACGGGCTCCATCAGACCCGGGGCCATCGGTGGCAGCAAACCCAAGGTACAGACCAGGAGAGCAGATCGAACAAGTCATTTTGCAATGAGGCATTTCACAATAACACGTTTTTTAAAATGAAATCTTGATGCCTCTGTAGTGGCCAAAGCAAAGTGAGTAAACTGTGATTTTTCTGACTTGTGAAGCAGGGAACAACGCCGGATGTGGACAAGAGAATTGAAGAATACAAGCGGGAAAACCCGGGTATGTTTAGCTGGGAGATTCGGGATAAATTACTGAAGGATGGGATTTGTGACCGCAACAACGTCCCTACAGGTAAAAAGGGCAGAAATAAACTTAATTACACTATTAAAGGCAATCATTGAAATTAACATCATTTACAAATGGACGTCATCCATTTTTGATGAAACAATTCTAACTCATATCAACTACGATCATCAGGAATTTAGATTTTTATTAAATCAAATTAAACAATAAGTAAAGTTACATCTCCAACTTCTTAAGTAAATCTTACAAATCATTCTTTTTTTCTGTTTTAATGCTTAGACAATTTAATAAACTTTACTATTTTACTCTGCGTGTGTGTTGAATTTACCAATAATTCCACGATGATTTCACGTCATCCAAATTTTGTTTTTTTTTATATCAAAGTTCCACTTTTGTTTTCTATCTTCTTAATTTTCCCTCATTGAATGATTTCTCCTCGCAGTGAGCTCCATCAGTCGCATCATGCGGAGTAAATTTGGGGGCAAAGGCGACGAAGATGATGATGAAGATGAGATCGAGAAGAAAGAACTGGAGGAGAGCGACCGGAGGGCCAAGCACAGCATTGAAGGCATCTTAGGAGACAGATGTGAGTAAACTGCTCGTGTGACATTGTGGCTCAGGTGTGGGGAAAGGTAGTTGGCGCTCAAACCAGTGTTATCTTTTTTCATATCAGTGGCTGCACACACATTAAGAGCCCAGAGCGATTACATCAGATCTCAGCTGTAGAGAACTTTTCCGGCTGTGCTGTGAGGGATATAAAGTCATGGTGAAATGGAACCGGCTGTTTCTCTGTTAGGGATCATTTCTGGAGTAAATTAAAATATAAAAATATATTTTGCAAGTAAATCTCTTCAGAAAATGTGAATTAACTGCTCTGAATTTCCACTTTTCAACCTGTTGATTGCTTTGAGCAGTGTGTAAGACACAATTGTTTTATAGTAGTAAGTTCAGCATGCTGTAAAGTTGTTGGCTGGGGGTGGAGAGTGTGTGTCTTCCTTTGTGAAGAATTCTTTATCGACCGTATCTACCCGGCTAATGTTTTTCCCATGAGGCCATACCGTAAATCAAACAGCAGGTGATGGCCCTGTGCGGGAAAGGAGTGCGTGTGTGTTCGTGAATGTGTGTGTGTGTGTGTGTGTATTCAGCCTGGGTTTAAAAGCCTTGTGGATGAATAGCTATGTTACAGTAAGTCTGCATACTGCAAATTTTAACATTTCAACCTGTGGATTGCAATGGCGCAGCCGTCCACAGCATTAGGCTTTAATTTCCTCCCATCACTTTAAAAGTATTTTACTTAATAAATTATGGAAACATGGATCACATTTCTCTTGGCCAGAGCTCGTGAGAATGTTTATTTATTTATTTTATGCAACGAATCGATTTTTATTAGTGTTTCAAACGGCAGCGTCCACTGTAAAAAGTGACCACCTGTAAACTACAACCAGAATAGAAAGGACTTTACAAAGAAGTTTAATGAATTTAAAGAATTTGCCAGGTCGTTTAAGCTTCGATGTGGGCTTTAAAATGGGGTTAAATATTCCCATTAACAGTTCAGAAAGGTGATTTGTGCATAAAACAAGTGTCTCATTCCTCCAGACTTTATTCCCATCAAGCTGAGATACTTTAACAGATATTTTATGATGCAGGTTAAAGATGTTTTTAATCAGTTTAAACTGTGTAAAGCGGGATGTGTTGCACACTTTGTTTTTCTTCTGTTTATTCGACACTGTCCTTATTAAACTTTACAGTGTGGTTTGGCACACTGCTTTGTACATTTTAATTTCAGTAGCCTATTTTTCCCTCATTCATTCATTATTTTACCTGCGTCATTACAATGGGAAATCGTTACTCTTAACTGCTTGTTTAGTTTGGCACTTAAATGCCTAACATCTCCATGATGGGCCGTCTTAAAAAGTTTGGCTGGCAGTCATTCGTGGATCTGCAGAAACCAAACTGTGCTGATAATGTGTTTGTAATCCTTGACTCGATTAAACCAACATGGATTTTTTTTTCTTTACTCTGTTTGAGTTAAAATTTCCTTTCAGTTTAGTTCATATGCTCAGAATGTGAAAGGGGGAGGCTAAATCCTGGGAAAACACAGGAGGTGAAGTACGTGTCAACTCACTCTCAGTTTAACTTTAGAGTTGGCGGTAATGAGATACATTTTAAATGAGCTTTTGTTATTTCATATTTTAATACAAAATTGGAAATTAATGTATTTAATCCCTCACCTTATACCAGAAACTAAACGCCCCCTCATAAAGGAGTAGTTCAAATATTTTCCATCCCCTCATTTGGGTTTTTTGAAATAGTTAAAGCAGCAAAATGTCAATATTTAACCCTTCATTTCCCTGTTAGCACCTTTCTTCATTTTATTATTAATAAACTAGGAGAGAAGAGAAAAGACTCGGATCTGAAGAGACAAAATGTCCCCCAGATGAGTTGATCAAACATTTGTTCAACGGTTTCCAACTCCTCACAAAGACACGCCTCGCGCGCACAACAGGACGCTCACGGATGAACTTGATAGACAAAGACGCGAGAGTCTATTTGGGGCTCACGCTTGGGCTGCGCACGGACAAAAGGCCAGCTTGGAAACAGCTTTGGGTCGGCGCTAAAGAAGAAGGCAACCTGTTTATAATTCAGTCAGAGGGAAAGAAAAAAAGAAAGGGGAGAGGAGAGCTCCTCCACAGAAAAGCTCCGACTAAACACACTAAGAGGCCGCAATGAAGGATGAATTATTCAGGAAAGCTCCGGCACGGTTTAGAGAGAGAAAATGGCCGTTTTCACCTACAAAATGTTTCCTTTTGGGGTCGGCTAAAGAAGCTCACAGCCATTCAGAGGGACAATTGAGGCCTCTAAAATCCACTCACGTATTGCCTGAGGATGCGTGCTCGCTCCCTGAACCAGAGTCGCACGCGGTCACACACGTGTACGCGCACAAATAAACATTTAACACTTAGCTCGAGACTCTGAGGAGTAATTAGCCTTTTCGAGAGAACCAAACAGTTTAGGATACTGCAGGCTAAGCTTCATTATAATTTCGAGAGCTCGCACATACTTTAGGATACAATGACATAGAAAAATAAGGTTATTAAACCAACAAATCAGTAAGACAATTTCCAAATTATAATCAACAGTCTCTATTAAGTCTTCAAATAAAAACTTGAAAGCGCACATGTATTTCGCAGATGTTTTTCGACGTCAGTAAACTTTTAATAACGTCCAGTTTGATTTCCATTTCAAACAGAAAAGTTACACAGCCAGCTCCAGTATCTTTTGCTGAGTCTTAATTGCTGTCTGTCATAATATTCAGACATTAATTGGCCAACAAAACAAAGTGTAGCTCTCTTCCCTGAAACGCTGCGCTCGTAACACTGAGCGTCTGTAACTCATGATCTATTATTGATTCTTTGATGAGCGGCCGCTTTGCCCCCTCGAACATTAATAACGTCCTCTAAATGATGTCGATATTGTGCTATGTCACATTTAATGACGGAGGGAGTGTATTAAAGAGTGTTTTCGGTGAATGGGGACCAATGTTCTCCCCGGAGAGCCCCGGTCTGGCCCGGAGCGCAGCCTCACAATGGGGGCCCCGGCCACCCGTCCAGCGCAGCGCACTACTCCGAAAACTCAACCTACCCCCCCTTCACCTCCTCCTCTCTCTTCTTCTTCTTCTTCTTCGCCACTTGCTCCCCAAATCTCTTCAAGCAGATTAAATCGACTCTTTTATTTCATCTCACTTTCATCTGGAGAGCAACACCGCCCCTCTCCCTCTGTTTCCTACTCTTCCTCAGTGTGTCTCTCAGCCTGCGGCGCACAGCGCGCTTCATATCTGAGCTCCATCCTCCGGAGCGCACAAAGGAAAGTCAGTGCAGTTACTTAAAGTTTCTGATTCAGTTATTTATCAACAGTCTGCGGATTGAACACGTCTTAGCTTTTTACACTGTTTTAAAATGCATGTTTAAAAACGGTTCAAATCAGAAAAGAGCATCATGAAAAAGAAGGAATTGTTTAGTTAGTCGCCTCTATTTTTATGAAGCTATCTCATTGCATTATAACTATTGTTGCAACTTTTTAATGTAAGAACACTCGAATTAATAGTTTGACTATAAATCAAACAGCCTCAATGAAATTTACCCAGTATTCGATGCAAAACAAAACATTCAGCAGATTTTTTCCAGCACCTCTTGGTCTCTTCAGTTTGAATGCAACTTCTTTAAATGCTAGCTTTAGAACATTAATATTTGCATTAATGTGGTCTAAGTTTTTGGTCCCTACAAAAGGCTCCACATCTTGTGGGAGCAGCCTGTTGCTGCATTAATTAAATACTTAGTAGCATAATAAGATGTAAAACGTTGACTTATAAAAATAAATCAAACCACATTTTCTCTAACCCGTTTGCAAACAGTAAATAAGTTAATACAGAAAGGAATTCATACTCAAAAATCCCCCTCTTCATTTTTTAATCAAATATTTTGATATTTGGCAGTAACATTTGCCCTGCAGGCCTGTTGCTGGGCTGCACCACACTCCCAGCATCACAGTCATTAACCCTGCAGACAAAGTTAATGATTAAAACAGTCACGGTGTCCCGCCTCCTCCCTCCTCCTGCTTCACATTTTCACAGTGTATCTTTTTGAGTCCCCACTTCGTTAGGTGAAATTAGCCAGATAATACAGAGGAGCCTTGTTGAGGGCTGATACATTTCCATTTAGGCTGGCAGTGTGTGTGCGTACACACATACTAATACACACAACCACATGGATACACACACACACACACATTCCACTCTGCAATGCAAACAGTCAAAGGGATAACTTTATTTGGTGAAAGGGGATCCTGGAAAGGGCTAATTGAATAAGCCCGGGATCTTTGAAAAACCCCTACCATGGTGAGTGCAGTCATCATGTCATAATTAGGTTTATTGAGGCGCATTCCTTCAATCTGCCTCCATTCCCCCGGGCTCATTGTATCCGAGGCCCAGGCCAATGGCCGGGGGACAAAGGGGGAACCATGAGCAGACAATACATGAAAGAGCCATAAAGATTTAGCCTGCTTTGTCACAGAAACCGAGTAGGACTGTGTTTGTATAAATAATGCCAATGAAAGGAGATCTTGGGTTCCTCTGCCACTCGGGGTGAAGGATGGCGTGCTGCAAATGTGATATGTGGGCACACACTGACTGGACCAGTGCCAGGTCAGAGGAGAGGAGAGGAGAGGAGAGGAGAGGAGAGGAGTGGAGTGGAGTGGAGAGGAGAGGAGAGGAGAGGAGTGATAGGAAGGATTGGAAGAAGAGGTGGAGAATATGTTTTGTGCATTCAGTGTGTGATGGTGTTTGCAGAGACTGACATCCACATGAACCTTTGTACTTCAGCTTGCAGTTGCTATTTTGACATAAGTGACACAAACGCTCAGGCTTTAAAGGTTTACTGAAAAAAGTATAGACAATAAGAAATAGTGTGTTTTGACCTATTCATTTTACTATATATATTAGAATTAAAGGAACATATTTTTTACCATGGACATGCCTGATCAATCAGAAATGTCTGACTGTAAAAATGGCGCTACATTTTTTTGTTTGGATTGTGACCAGTGGATGTCTTTGGTCTTACATCGAACATAAAAAAGCATGCATAATGTTGCTTTTGGCAATAATATTTGGTAAAGGAAACCATACATCATGAGAGACAGAAACCCAACAATGACAAAGAGACAGACGAAGGAACATTGTCTGTCATTTATCATCTGTCATGTCGATTGAAACATCCCTCTGTAGACAAAACTACATCATGTCTCCTTGGTCATCCTGTCCTGTACATTTGTTCTCAGTATTCCCAATTAGACAGTTCGCTCCTGCTTTCTTTCATCTGATAATTGCACTTCACATGTCAAACTTTGCTGTAAGCATGTAAACACAGGCTCATTGGTCAGCTCTCTGCAAACCACCTTTTTAGAGTAACAACAGTGAGAGGGATTCCAAATAACTACATAGACACAGGGAACTTCACACTGATGATCTGTTTTGCTTTCATATGTCCAACAGGACTGTTTCATATCCTCTCTAAAACTCCCCATAGTTAGATTGAACTGAAATATCAAGAATATAACCAGCTGATAAATTCAGAGTGTAAATAATTGCTAGAATCCCCAAATGTTGTCAGTTTTCTTTCTATCTCATCAGCTCTGACACTCACAGAACCAATAAGCTCTCCATGGATTTTATTATAGCTATTGGTGAAAATTGGCCTGAGCCAAGTGTCTGCTGAAGAGGGCTCTGTGTGTCCAGTGAAAGAATGAATGTGTCACTCAGTGAGTCCCTGGGCATGAGGGCAAAGGGGGGCACCAGGGTGCAAGTGGCGAGCTCCAAATCACTCTCCTCTACCCCGGGGCTCTCTGTCCCTCTCTCCTCGTCCCGCACTCCTCCCTCTCTCATGAGTTTTTTCTAATAAGCCCATGCATGATGACTATTCAAGCATGAAAACATAGTTATCTGCAAATGAATGGCTGCTCTATGCTTCATTAAAGCCTCTTTTTCCTTTCACACTCTTATTGTGACCCTCTGATATCAATTCAAAGGGCAATTAATGAATGCACACCAACTTTGAAGTCAGGGTGATTTCGGAGAGGGGAGGGGGGCCCGAGCGTGTGTGTGTATGTGTGTGTAGGTTGGGAAGGGGCAGGGGGTATTTGGGGTATTCCCCCTTCAAGACCCAGCCTTCACCCGTGATGGACTAGCCACATTGAGCCGAGAGCGAGCGAGCCCCAAAAGACGGTTTGAAGGGAGTGAAAGAGTGAAAAGGCCCAGCGAAGGTCAAGTAGAATGGCTCGCCTTAGAATAAGGCCCCTCTTTATCTGCTGCAAGTATGCACTATAGGCACAACAGCTGGGAGGGGGAGTTAAGGGGGAAGGGGGGTGAGGTTGTTTTTTAAATGTGCGTGAGTGTGTTTGTGTGTGTGTGTGTCTGAGAGAGCAAAAAAGAATAAAGAATGTGAGTGCATGTGTTTTTCCTCTCATGCATCTATCTGTGTTTGTGAGCAGGGTTGCTTCTATGTGTCGTTGTGTTTGAGTGTGTGTGTGTGTGCGTGTGAGTGTATAGTGGGGTTAGGGCTGGGTGTCAAAGTTTGCAGAGGCCAGTCAGAGGCCAGTAAATGCACCGTCTATGCAGCTGATGGGGGGACAGGCAGCTGTCAATCAGCTGACTGATGAAGCCTGACTTTCATTCACAGCTTTGTTAACTAATTAGCGCCGTAGCTTTTGTGAGGTGTCAGGAAAAGATGCTTAAAATGTGTGTTTATCTGCGAGTATCATTTGCAGCGACCCAACTTGAATGCATCTTGCAGATGCAGGATTGTGGCTTTTGATAGATTGGATTTCACACCTGATCAGATTGATCTTTAAGCTTTACAGCATTAAGCGGCTACATGCAGTGTGCGATAAAAAATAATCAATTTTCTTCAGGGTTTCTTGAATGAATGCACGGCCTTGTAGAACATGATCACAGGTGTTTCCTTGTTTAAATAAGAATTCTCTGCCAAACCGAGAGTTTCTTGGTAATATTTACCATCTGAAAGTTCAGGTAGGAAACTCAGATCCACCCATTCCATGAATGCAGCATTATTCAGTACGTTTCAGCAATTCTTAATGTCTCACTTAATTTTTATTTTACTTGCATTTGTGCAAAATAGTTAAATTAAATTGCACAAGATCAAAATCCTTATTTTCTAGGCATTACTTCTTCATTAAGGGAATATATGACAGTCTTATATTTCCTCTGCAACTCACATCATTTCATACAATGATTAGAGGCTCATGTAGTCTGTAGAGCAGCAGGAGAAGCCGGGTAATAAGCAGGGGCAGTAATAAGCACTGGGGTCTAGTCTCACCCTGTCATGATTTCATGTCACGATACATGATTCAAAGAACCATTGGTTTGTCAAAAGTTGCAGTTTGAAGAGCTCACTTTGGACTTAGTGCAACTGTGATGAGCATATTTCACAACTTTTCTGACCTTGTATAGACTTATTAAATAAGTTATTAAAAAAATCTGCAGATCAATGAGCTTATCGCTGCATCCAAATATTTCCCTTCCAGTTTGACTCACCGAATCACTTCTTCACGACTCTTCGTGGTGGCGCTAATGACATCAATCTTGAACTTTGGCATTTAGGGGCATTTTGTATTCTTTGATAAATCAGATCTGGTGATGTATCATTATATGGTTGTTGTGCAATTTATTTCATGATATTATCACTATTGAGTGCCATGTTGCAAGTTACCCTGTGATTCACGCCTCAATATGAAATAATGTAACTTGACTAAAACTTCAGCCTCGTCCCTGAACATAATTTTCCTTGAGATGCGTCAGATACATTTTCAGTGGTAGTGTTTTGTCCATGAAAAAAAAACTCCCATGGTCTGTGGCTACTTCACTACCTCATCAAACGACTTATTTTCTCATTGTCTTGATAAAGAGCCCCCACGTGGCAGAAATGACATACTGTGCCTTTAAGAGAGAGACAAAACTGTCAAACATCCTTCAAGTCTGGTGAAAAAAAGAGAAACTGACAGTTAACCTTCTAACAACCTGCATTATTAGACTCCAACAAGTTCCCCACTGACTGGAGCTGTAAGTTAAAAGACAGAGAAGAAGTGCAGGGTCACAGGGCCGTGGAGGGTCACTCTCCCCCAGCGCTGCACAGGAAACAGGGTTAGAAACACATTTAGCTACAAGTGACAGGTAACCATTTCCTCATAACCCTCCCACGTACTCTACAACAATCCTAATCCTTCTTGTGACCTCTTAAAAACCCTGTCATGTCTTTATTTATATGAACTTTTTTGCAAAGTCACAACCTGATGTGACAAAACCTCTACACCAGACAGACACATGCAGCTCTGACACATTCACAAGCAGCTGTGAAGGATCAAACTCCTCCTTAGCAAGTCAAGTGAGTTTGCCCTCCAAACCCCGCCTCTAACACGCACACACACGTATACAACATGCACTCGCACACCATCTTTTTCTCTTAACGCAGCAGAAAGAGCCACAGATGGGTCCATAAGCTGTCAGTAAAGCCATTATCCGGCCCAGCATCTGCCTGTCTTGACTTCTATATACTGTTTAATGCAGTCGGCCAGTCACTTAGTCCCCCGACTGCTGAATGGGAGCAGCATGGTCGGCCCGCCCAAATAAATGCTGCGTTTGTCTCCTCTGCCTTTTGTTTTGTGTTTTTTTGGGAGAGGGGTAGGTGGAGTGAATGAGGGGGGCTATATGTCACAGGCTCAATTTAACCTTCACTATTAACCAAAGACCCCAGAAGAGTTACTGGGATGTCCGAGGAGGGGTGTAAATAGCGCACATATGGTCAGTCAATTCCCCCAAGTGTCTGAAACCCAAGTTTGACACATCCCCATTCACTCCCCCTCTATCTCCGTCGCACGTACACACATGCATACATGCTCAACGCGTACTGTCCCATGTCTCTGCGGACATATTTAAGCCTTTGTGTCCCCACTCGACCCCCCTCCCCTGAAAGAAATCAGCAAATCTTTCCAACAGTCTGTTTTTAAGCTAAATCCTCCTTTCTCCTCCTCTCTCTCCTCCTTGTTTTTCTCTCTTCCCTGGGATGGCGTTGCACGGCGGGATCCATTTTGGGCTTTCTTGGCTCTGGAGACGGTTGTTTTGGCTCAGAGTCCCGTGCACTGTGTGCCTCTCAGGGGTTTCAGTTTGGTTAAATTAAACAGTTTTCTTTTCTCCACTAACCCCCTTTCCTCCACCCCCTCCAACTGCTCTTCTCTTATTTTGCGGCTTAATGCTCCTCGGCTCCCGGGCAATCTTGTCGAGGCCTTCTCCCACTCAGATAATTTTACCCTTTCAAGGCTCTTATTTCCCTCATATTTCGATCATCTGACAAGAGAGCCGGCCCCCGCTCCTTTAAGCTGAGGTGAAGCAAAAGTATACAGAGCAAAGTCAAGTGTTTACCGGGGCTATAAATACTGTGTTTTAAGATATAGCATAAGTATACAGGCAGGGAGAGATATGAGGGTTAGAGTGGATAATTTGATTGGCCGAGGCTATTTGACGGTGCCAAATCGATGTGATCAGATCTTAAAGATAGCGAGGCGATGACGGCAAAGGGGGCACTCTGAAACCACAGGTTTTTACAAGGTTGGAAAAGATCCGGGGGAGCAGGGGGGAAAGGTTTCACCCTCTTTTCTCCACATCTACTCCTCCCTGTCTTTCTCTTTGTCTCATAACATACATATACCAAACACTGGCGTGGCTCTCTGTTCCCTGGCCACAAAGATAAGTTTGAAAAGCATTGTGTGTGTGTTTATTCTTGACAACACTTAGAGCCATGTGACAAAGGGTATAGCACAGTTAATGGACGCTAAAGTAGGGACGCCTCAGGGCTGACAAGTTCGATTAACGTAGCCTGTAAGTGCGTGTAGGATCAGGGGAAGCCCAGCGCTGTGTTCGAGTCATGTGCTCTGAGTTCAACTCTCTTTGTGTTGATGAGCTCATGAGCCAAACTGTGAGGAGCTTCAGGGGTGAGAGGGCGGCTGGCTGCACTGCATGTTGGCACGAGATTGCCTCCAAAACAGCCTTTTTACATCCCATGTGTCACCCTGTGAATCCACATTGCTTACTTTTTTAAGTTGTTTTACACTATACTTTAAAACTTCATCTCACCAAGATATTCAAGATACAGGAGCTACCAGGCAAAGAAACGGCTTTCAGAAACAGCCATCAAATTAGAATTTTTATTTTAAGTATTTTCAGTGTATTAGCAGTTCTATTGTAAAATGAACTGAGGAATAAAACATAATCTTTTCTAATACTAGTATCTTCAAAACAGTTTCCCTGTACCCGCTGAGACTTTAGGGGCATAATGTGTAGAAGTGATAATGTTTAGCGATATCAAGCAGTCAAATTCTAGATTTAAACTCTCCCCTGTTCAACACTCCTAATGGTGAAGCTCCACAAACAATGATGAAGGTTTCAAGGACACAAGTCAGCTGTGATTAATATGCTCCTCCATTTGTTTTGTTCTGACCATAATCATCGGCGTCCAATCACTAAATATAAAAACAATTAGTTTGTCCGTTACCGTAGAAACATGGCGGTGCAAGATGGCAGCCTCCGTGGAAGGTGACTTGCTTCTTCCTCAAAAACAACAACATTTTATTGAACAATATTATACTCAATTTCTACCAAGTTCTACACACTGCAGCTTTGGGTTCACAGGGTCTGCACACATGAAACTCAAATTTTTGCAACTTTTTATTTCCTTAAAAAAATAAAATCCATCCCCATCCTGACCTCGACAAGTGTTCATGCCTTGTAGAGGTTCCACAAACAGTGTATTACGCCTCTACCAACAAAACAACAACAACAGGATGCCAGATAGAGTATCCCCACGGGTACATTTACATCAGTTACAACGGGCCCTGTGCCCCTCTCTGCTGCCCCTCTCACCCCTCAGGTGCTCTTCCAGTTCCCTATGAAGGATGAGGGTGTATTTTTTTTCAGGGGGAAGGGCTAGAATGCCCCCGGCTGTGCCCCCATCTACTCTAACCCCCCCCCTCCCTCTCACCCAAAGCCCTCTGCGGAGCCTCTTTATGTCCCCCCTCCAGCTCCCCCGTGGGGCAGGTGACAGCCCTCTGCTGTGAAGGGCCAAGGGAGCCATGACGGATTCCACAGATGGAGCGTGGAAATCGCCGGCAAAGACCTTCGGCTCTGTGGAGCAACAAAGAGCCTGAGAGTCACAGAGAGAAATATGGCTGGAAAGAGAGGGAGAGAGAGAGAGAGAGAGTGATGGGGAGAGGGGAGACAAAGAGAGGGTGAGAATGAGGGAGAGAGAAGAGGGAGGAGAAGGTTGTACTTGTTTAAAAAGGGTGGCGTGCCGGAGTGCAAAAAGTGCGATTATCGGGCAAGTCAAGAGTTTGCTCTTGTTTGGCATAGAGAATCTGAAGTCTGATGTTGTTATGCACTTTTTGAATGTCTAATTGCGTTCATTTATATCTCCTTTAAGTCAAAAGAGCTTATTATGTTGTTAAGAACTAAACTAAAACTGGATAAACTAACAGCCATGACTGCCTGAAAAGATCTGATTATATCACGACCAGACTCCTGAGACTCCGGAGGTGCCACTCTGTCGCTTCTTTTGAAAAGTTCTCGAGACCCCGGTAGCAGTCATAACCGATAGGTAATTCCAAAGTGATTAAGGATTTTCCCGTCCTCCTCAGCTTTCCCAGGGCACAAATCCCTGTGAAATGCTGAGGAACGTGCATGCTGCTAAAGTCTGAGATGGGGGGGAGAGAAAAAGCATTCCTCGCAGCCCTCCTCCATGCAGGAACTGGAGGGGGAGGCTACAAAAGGCCTCATCTCTTGTTTTTCAGCCATCCTGTCCAAAAGTCCAAAGCCTCCACAACCCCACACCCCAAATTCCTTACACTCACCAGTCCTGTAACACCAACGTCGTTTAAGATGTTCGCCAGTTTGTTGATTGGTTGAGAGTGGCCTGAGCCATTTTGAAAGTTTTTGTTTTCAAAAAATGACACGAAAAAGTCTCGAAACAGTCGGTATGATTGAAGTATGTACTAGTTCTCTGCATTCGTTTGACGACATGTCCACACTTTCTCTGCTATAGTTCCTTAAAAGATGCTGAACACACGTTTTTATAAAGAGCGGGAAATCTATGAGTGCAAAATGCAATATATTCAGCAGAAGCTTAAGGCAATGTCTCCATTTCTCTAGCTCCCCCTTGGAAAATATTTTACTTATTGCCTCCCTCATGCTTGAATGTTTCTTTACCAATTTGCTGCTAATGCATGTTAAGTTGACTCCCACTGCTATTGGTGTTGCGAGGAGAAAATCGCCAAAGGGGCAGAGAGGATCAGTTTCACATGAGGGGCCCTGAGCTATTTGGATTCTCTTGTATTTTATTGTTGCTTCTGAGGGGGAACTAATACAGTGTTGCACACAAAACTTCCCCTGCACTGAGGGGGAATTAATTAAGTGTAACACAAAAAGTGGGCGCCTTGACCGTGGTGAACCTTAGAAGGGAGCCAATGGAGTGTTTGAAGCAGTGAGTTAAAAACCAAGCTGCTGGTTTATTGAACGTAGTCACAATAGTATTAAACTGATCTAAGACAGAGATGAAGAGTAGAGACACAAAAGCTGTCAGGACTCCTAACATCACTGCAGCTCACTCAGGCTGAACATTACGAATGAAGATCAGCAAAAAATGGACTGCAGATATACAGACCCAATTTCAAAAAGTTGGAGCACTGTGAAAAATGTTCATAGAAAAATAATTTGCAAATCATTTCAAATATAATCTAATTGAAAATAGTGCAAATGCAACACATCGAATGTTGACATTGACACTTTTAGAAAACAAAATGTTTTGTTTGTTAATTTGGTATCAGCAGCACGTTTTTAAAAATGTTTGGACAGTACCTTTAGGAGCTGTCACAACTTCGTACAGAAACCAGGAGCTCTTTGTAATATGGGGAAACATTATTCTGAACTTGTTGCTCACAGCCTCTCAAAGAGTGGTAAATGTATTTCCATCTTTTCTTTCTGAGACTCAGACTCTCTGAATGACCTTTTTAAACCCGGTCATGTTACGAATCTGGTGCAAGTTAACCTGATTAGTTGGGAGATGTTCCTCTGAGAATAATTTTTTTTAACCATTACATAACTTTTTCAGTGTTTGTTGTCCCAACTTTGTGAAGCATGTTGCTGGAATCAAATTTAAAATGTGCATTATTTTAAATTATTAAACAATAAAATTGTTCAATTCTAACATTTGATATGTTGTCTTAACTCTATGTTAAATCAAATAAGGAGTTTAAATTATTAGCACGCCATCAAAATCTGTATTTATCACCATTTTACATCACTTTACAACCTTTTTGGGAGTGGGGTTGTAGAAGTTGTGAGTTTTTTGTCAAATTAAGTTTACTCTTACAATTGCTAAAACAATTAAATACAACATTTAAACACATCACATTTTGGTGACAGTTTCCCATCATTTGCTGTTTTTCTCAGAATTATATTGCCAGAACTTAAAATTAACTATTAGTCAGATAAACTTCCTGATAAATTAAGACTTTTTCCAGACTTTTTATATTTTGGAAGCATGAAACTCTATTTTGGGGTCATTTTCATAATAAAAAAAACCCATCAAAATGTACAAGTAACTAAATTTAATAAAAATGATAATTGAGCCCAAAGTTTTGATAAAAATGTTAATTTTAGTTAAACTTTTCATACTCGAGGTACGAGTTTGGTACAAGTCAAGTGTGTTACATCTATAGCAATACAAATATATATATGAATGTGTGTGTGTGTGTGTGTGTGTGCGTGTGTGTGTGTGTGTGCGTGCATGCGTATGTGTGTGTGTCTATGATATGCATACATATTTACACCCATGAACAGAATGATGCCAAAACAACTTTGAAGAGAAAATTCCAACAAAAAAAATTCAAATATACATTCATATATTGTTTTTTTCAGCTTCAATTTGTGTGTTAACGCTTCCTAAGAGAAGTGGGTGTCCAAACGTTTTTGGCACAATCAATGGAGAAAGAACCTCTGCAAGAGGTTTTGCATTATGACCTAAACTGTCGTTCAGTATTGTGAGACTCTCACAATTCAAAGCTAATTCATAGTGTGCCTCATAAGTGACTGATATTATTATAAGGTTAATCCTGAACATCAGTCTCTTTATGGCTCAGTGATGAGATCTTCCATATAAAAGATGTTAAACTTTATTTATGTGGACAAAGAGGAGTTCTGCTGAGATGAATTATGTGACTTTTTATCACTGTAAACGAGCGCTCTTCTTTTCTCCTGAAACTTGTTATGCTCCTTAAAGACTCCAGCCTTGACCAGCCGTGTCTGAAGACCTGAAACTGACTCACTATGAGACCTAATTATCACCTTCAGCTCTGCTATTCAAATCAGAGAGGAGACAAAGAGAGCTAAGTTTAGCTTGACATTAGATGACTGACCTGCATCCTCCAGGCCAAACTGTTAGTCTTTTACCCAGGCGACAGCTTACGATTGCCATCTCCTCAAACACACACTCACACAGACACATACACACCAAGGCGCGCTCAAAGAATGGACCCTGGATCCAAATTAGCCTTTTGTGTGGCTTTTAGTCCACCAGCCCCCCTGTGGTGTACTGGGAATCCAGTCTGGTGGGATTATTCCAGAGGCTCAGAATATTTTTTTCTGAATGGAGGTCTGTTTGTCCACAAGAGCCTGAGGACGAGCAATGTCTGCTGGTGCTGAAGAGTGTGAGGGGGTGTTTCAAGGAAAAACACGTGTAAATGAGTGTGTTGAAGAATTAAATTGTGATCATTTCCTAGTTTACAACATTAACTTTTGCGCAGTTGAACGTCTCATATTTGTAAAAAATCTCATCTTATTTTCCTCTTCTGTGTCTCAACAGCGAGTCACTCTGACGAGGGTTCAGAAGTGGAGTCAGAACCCGATCTGCCTCTCAAGAGGAAGCAGCGCCGCAGTCGGACCACCTTCACGGCAGAGCAGCTGGAGGAGCTGGAGCGGGCCTTCGAGAGGACCCACTACCCCGACATCTACACCCGGGAGGAGCTCGCGCAGAGGGCCAAACTCACCGAGGCTAGAGTCCAGGTACCAGAGGGCAGATGTGAATTCTGTATATCTATCAGCAGCATCTTCAAAATGCCAGGATTTCAGGGACTGTAGAGAGATGAAAACACATTCTAGCTTGTGAAACACTGGAATTCATATGATGGATTTATCACAGGGTTTCACGAGATCCATGGTTGTAAATTTTATCTCAGCCTTACAGGGAACCATGAAATCCTCCAACAGAAGTACAAAAATACTTTAACACTCTGCTCACACTCTCACCTCTGCCTGACTTAACACACTAATATGCACAAGATGACCTATCCTCCCCAAGTACATCCCTCACACTGTGGCTTTATACACTCTGACCATTTAAAGGCAACCTGTAGATCTCTGCTTGCTCCATACACACACTTAAACACACTGAAACACACACATCTCACCCCCACTCCCAGGGGCACAATCTGGACATTCCCTGTTTCTGATCCAGAGTCCAGTAAACTCTCCACAGGCTCCATATGGGAAGTGGAAGCAAGCCCAGCGTGAGGCCTGTCCATATGGACACGGCATGTCACTCACACACTCGGTGCAACCAGCCATGATACACTCCTCTCACACACACACACACACACACACACACACACACACACACACACACACACACACACACACACACACACACACACACACACACACACACACACACACACACACACACACACACACACACACATAGTTTTTCTCACATTATCTCACTGTGCTCTTCAGCTTCACACCCTGACAGAGGTGTGAGAGAAGCTCTTGTTCAGTCGATGTAAACATGTTAAACATTCAAACAATAAAAAAAGAATAATACAACAGTGAGATTGTGTAAGATGACTGCGTTTAAAGGCTTAAGGATGCTTAAACATCTTCATCATTACTCTTTCAGGTTTGGTTCAGCAACAGGCGGGCGAGGTGGAGGAAACAAGCAGGAGCAAATCAACTGATGGCATTTAATCACCTGATCCCCGGCGGTTTCCCACCTTCAGCCATGTCCAGCATCCCCCCTTACCAGCTCTCTGACAGCTCCTACCCCCCTTCATCTATAGCACAAGGTAAGAGATAGAAGTACACACAGAAGGAAACATATTCTGTTCTTCAGTATCAGTCATTTGAGCTCAGGATTTAATTGATGCAAATAATTATCTAACATTTATTGATTCTATTTTACAAATGAGGTTACTCAGGGTTAGTGTGCACAATGGAAATGTATGAAAAGTAAGTAATGTGATTAAAGTAATTTTCAGGTCTGGATGAAAATGGAAAAATGAAATAGGGTATGAAATAATGTCCAGGTTTTCAGACTCTGAAACTTAAAAAAACAAAAAGCAGTGTTTCTCATGGGGCCGTAGTGTGCGTAAGAGGGCAGACCAGATTGAACTTGATTGTTGTCCGAAGTCAGACAGGAAGGTAAACTTGTCTTTATGAACAAAACAACCTTGTGCATTATAACTGTGCCTAATCCAGACATCCGCCACTAATTTACTTTGAAAGAAAATACCTTCGCGTTGCACAAAACATCAAAAATACTCAAATAATAAGCCCGTCTGAGCCTGCGAGCTCTGCAGTACCCAGAATGTAAACCATGGATTTACATGGATACGTGTAAATAGATGGATTTTTAAAACCATGGAGTTTTGTTACAATAATGTTGAGTATGTTCTAAAACAAATCAACAGAGAACTCTGAGGAAGTATGACTTTTCTACCAAAGTTTGAAATCTTTTGGTTATTTAATGTTGTTGCAGAACATTGAAGCAGCATTTGATGCTCATTCTTCATCATTTGATTTTGAAATTACAGTGAACATTGCATGAGGAAACTTCTGAAAATATTTTTTTATTTAAAACAATTTCAGAATATTTACTCCTGATACATTTTTGACACATTTTATTCTTTTTTTTTTTTAAGTTATATTTTTGGCCGTTTTTGCCTTTATTGATATGACTGCTGTAGATAGACAGGAAGTGTGGGGAGTAGAGTGGGGGGAGACATCCAGCAAATGGTCGAGGCTGACCTCTGCAACAAGGACTATGGCCTCTGTATGTGGGGCACTTAGACCGTTAGGCCAGCAGCGGCCCTGGACATGTTTGAAAAAGTTTGAGTATTAGTTTCCAGTTATTTAGCCTCAATGGGATGTTTTAATTCTACTTCCTGTTCCTCACAGTTAAACTACTTAACAGTTACATTTTATTTAAACCGGACAACTTTACTCTGTGTACTTCAACAGTGTCGGAGCCCCACAGCACGGTGCATCGGCCTCAGCCTCTCCCTCCCTCCTCAGGCCACCAAGCCTCAGGTGGAGGTGGGCAGGGAGAAGGAGGCTCTCCGTACTGCCTCGCCTCCGGACGTCACTCCTTCTCAGGCTACTCGGACAGCTTTGTGGGCCCCGGAGGACCCGCCAATCCCATGAACCCGGCCATCGGAAATGGACTCTCCCCACAGGTGTGACGACCGCAGAAAAGATGTGTGCTTAAGCTGTTTGAAGACGGACATTAAATGGGGGTGAAGCAGAACGTACTGCTGACACAATCTCTCAGTTAAAGACTTTTCCACCGACAGAAAGTAAAATGAATCAGATGGAGAGAGAGGGAAACACATCTCTATAACACTTTTAACAAAAAGATTTTATAGTATGAAACTATTAGCTCTCTTCTTGATGAAACAAGTCTTTTATTTAAAAAACTGATGTTGGATTAGTTTAGTTTTAAGTAAAACACAAAGATAATACCAGTAAGATTTACGTTATCTTTCTGTATTGTGTATTATTTTGACAGGTATAACACTTATTTGTTTGACAGAACACTCCTCTAGAGACAAAGATAATTGTACCTGCATGGATAAAACCTGTAACATGCACCACTAAAGCCAGGGCAGGAGAGGATTTAAACTTGATTTCAAAGAGTTTAGATACACAGATTTACCCGCTCTGACACACAGCTTCCCATCAACAAATCAGGAGCTTCACAAAGTCAAACACTCCTCTCTATCTAGTGATATTTAACACAGGTGTGAAGTAGAATATTGTACACACTTACTGCCCAACGATTCATGACCTGTACGCTCTGTGGTTGCTCACTCCTTCTCACTGCTGGAGGAGAAAAGAGATATGACTCCACGAGGACAGAGGACAATTGAGTGTGTGACAAATGAGAAGCGAAAAGACAATTACAGCCAATTATCCAGGCATGAAGTCCCAAGGTCTCTGAACCTACATGACGGGCACAGCAGAGGAGACAGACAGAGGAAAGAGGGAGAGAGACCCTAACAGGCAGAAAATGAGATTTCAGCTTGGCGCAGGCTGACTCCTCAGAGAGCGGGCCGCAGCAGTGTGAAGACAGAAACACATTTGCACGAAATGCACGTAGCTCAGCGTAATTACAGAGACACGCACTCATATAGAAGTGTAGATAATTGATCAACTGCATGACGTTTGGAGGATCAGTTAAGGATTTTGCAACATCTTTTGCACAAATATTACACGACATGGTTGAGCAGCATAGCTAAGTCAACTTTTCAACCTTCTGTTGAGATTAGAAGATTGAATACTGCATTTTCTTGTATTTTTTTACAATGTGGGTCGAAGGAGCAATTCTGATCTGCAAATAAGTTCATACTTTTAGCTGTATAATACTATCTGAAGCGTGTCCTTTGATTCGTACATGCTCTCAAACATACAGAGACATTCTGCTGAATGCATAAAACATGAACAAACTAAGTGAACACACTTTACAGCTGTACGTATAAGTGCACACACACAGCTTCACTGTTCGGCTTTATTACAGCCTTAAGGGGAGTTTCCTCATGATTGCATTCTTCAAATGTTTGCTTCGACAGTCCTACATCTGAAAGCAAAGTTTCTAATTTATTTGTATATATTTCATACAGCGGGAGAGGAATGTCCTGTCTCATATGTTTCCACAAAATCCCGACATTCTTCCTGCTAACTCCTTGACGCTCAGATTAAGGCCTCTGGCGACAACAGTTCTCCGATATGAAACATTCTGGGTGCCCCGGCCAGCAGGCATTTCATGAAGCTCAGAGGAGAGAGAGGGATGATGGGTAGAGGTTTGGTTGGAAAGATAAGGAGAAAAATAGAAGAAAGAAAGTCACCACAGTAGAATGAGTCTTTTTCTGAGCATGTTTTCCTGCTCTCTGTGGTTTGTTTAAGCGTATCCTTACTTTCTTTCAAAGCAAACCCTGTGAACGCAGGTTAATTTTTAAGGAAAATGTTACCGGGCATGAGAGGAAACAAAACTCCCCTCTCCAAATCAACATGGACTCCTCCGTTCACCTCCCCTACTTGGGAAATGATTTAAGCAGGACCATGTGTGTGTGTGGATGTAGAATAATATGTCACTTAGAGGGCCAAGAGGACCAAAAGAGCAGCATACCTGCTTCTTATTAGGACAACTGGAGGAGCCCAGAGGCCTGTGCTCTGTGTGGAAGGAGGCGGGATGTGATACATTTTAGAGGTAGCAGGTTCAGTTCTAAGTGATAAGACCGGCCTCGATTTCTTATTAACGGTTAACTGAGCACTTTGATGATGGACAGGTAAATCCAGCCAGCGCTGAAGGAGGGAGGTTGATGCTATCGGGTCTGTTTTGAAACCAGTTGAAACGCCGTGCCCCACGGCTCTTTTCCGTCCTTTAACAGGCCAAAGAATATTCCCCCCCCAAATTTGATTATCTGGTCGCTAATAAAGAACAGGTCAAGAGCTAACGGCTTTCTCAAACTGCAAATCTATTCTGTAGTCGAACAGAGCCGAGCTCACACAGACCTTCCTTTCTGTGTTATCTTTGTCGGCATATCTTTCTGGGAGATAACTTATCGTGTGCCATGGGTTTTTGGAGCAGTGTCAAAAAGGAATTTAAGAATAAGTGGAGCCGTGGATCTGAGACAAATTGCTTAATTCTTCCTCTCTGGTGCTATCTCTGTCTGGGGCCGGCTTGCTGGAAACCTTTTGATGTCCGCGACAGGGGGATTTCCTACGTGTGTCTGAGAGTGTGTCTTTGTCCACATATTACACACCACCCTGTGCTTGCACACTTAAACTAAGTGTATTTAATGTGTTATAAAACTGTGTTGGAAACCAGAAACACAATAAAAAACATGTCTGCTGTTTGAAGACTTCAAAAAAACTTAGTCTCAGACTTCAGTCTGAGATTCTCAGGCACTGAAGACATTTTAAAAACTGACTCAAAGTTGAGCAAAGACATGGTATCTTACAGGATTTCAATACTCAGGACTACATACACAGCAGCTCTTTTCATGTGCAGTGGTTTGCTTTATCTGAGGCATTATTTCACAACAGCTCTCCTTGAAGTCTCCTCTGTTTCACAGTTCAGTTCATGGGAATATCATTATTAGCATGAGCCAAGATTTAAGAGTTATACAATTTGACAGGTTATATTTTATTGCAACATCAAGACCACAAAAAGTCTTACTTGAGAAACCCGTGACTGAGTTTTGAACTGCCTTAGAATCAAAATGTGGAGATGAATCTCGAAAATATCTCATGATTTTAATATTATGACGAAGAAATAACTTGAAAAATGGTTTGGTGTTAGGCTGGCACTAAAACATTACATAAGTCCCCACTTTTTACAAACTGGGTTTGAGAGTAAGGTTCAGTCTAATCAACATGATGAAAACACATCACAAATTGCAAAAGATATAATAACATTTTTCTCAACACTTATGTGAAACAGATGCTTTACCACGCTCGCTGCTGCAGTACAGCAATATTCAAACCATTCATAGCTCTGATAAAATTAAAATGTCTTAATAAATCATATTAAACTTTGCATTCTTTCATGTCCTCCATCAGGTGATGGGTCTTCTTAACCCAGGTGGCGTTCCACACCAGCCCCAAAGCGACTACGCCATCTCCCCCCTCACAGGCGGCCTTGAGCCCCCTGCCGGCATGGCCGCAAGCTGCAGCCAGCGCATGGACCACATCAAGGGACTGGAGGGTCTCACCAGCGTTCCCTCCATGTCTGCTCTGCCCTCTCTGCCCAGCTCCCAGTCCTACTGTCCCCCGTCCTACAGCTCACCGGGCTACACCGTCGACCACATGGCGTCCTACCAGTACGGCCAGTACGGACAAAGTAAGGTCAATAAACTTCACGTTTTTTTATCCTCACCTTTAATCATCACACCCCAACCTGCAGGGGGGGGGGGGGGGGGGGGGGGGGGGGGGGGGGGGGGGGGGGGATCAAACAAACGTAATGTGATATAATAATTATCTTGGCACTATTAACTCCTGACAAAAAGTTTGGAAAAAAGGAAGTTGATGAGCAAACAGGAGAAGCAAATGAACTGAAAGAACAATCCCCCAAAAGATTCGGTTTAACACCAAGAATATGTAAATGAGTATTTTATAAATATGCTCTTAACAGTTACAGAATAATCTTCTGCATCCATTTTATTTTAAAGACTCTGTAAGACTAAATGTCGCAACATTTGGTCCTCCTACCCACTGATGACAGAAATATTCAGATCCCCTCATCAAGTCAAGGTAACAATAAGAACATATGAACTACCAATACATATCTAATGTAAGCGCAGGTATACTCCCGGTAGAGCTTCCTGAAACATACTCTGGGTATTATAATCTATGTCTTGTATCTTAAATCACAATATTGAAATCTTAATCTTCAGTCACAGAAACTGTAGCTGTTAAATCAACATGGTGAAAGAAAGAGTGTGAGAGAGTAGAAGTATGAAGACGCATACAGTAATGTATCAATACACCTAAAATGTGAACTGAAATATAAATTCTACATTATAATATTTTCAGCTAGTTTATTATCTTGAGGTTTAACGTGTTTAATAGCTTGAAGACATTTAGATCAGAGAGTAACAGTGATGGTTTCCCGGCTGAATACATTTGTGTCAGAAGTATTTTAGTGTTCTGACTGAAGTTTCAATTTAAAATACAACTATCCCCTGCAGTCTGATAGTTCTATACACAAACAGAACAAACTTACATTGCTTCTGATTCAGAAGCCTGTTTTGGATCCGAGTAAGCAGAAGAAAGCAAAGCGACAAAACTTTTCCAACAACAGAATAAAGGTGACCGTCTTTACGCAGATTCATTGACAGTCTTGCTGTTTCATAGCATTACAAGTAATGATAAAAAATATTCAATCGTGACATAAATGAGGCTGGTAAAATAAAAAAAAAAACATCCAACATTTTTTATCCCCCGTCTTACAAGATATTTAATTGAACTGATGGCGCTTAAGTCACCTGATTTCAGAGAGAGTTTTCAGGCTGCTGACATCCAGTGAAGCTTTTCGAGCCACTCTCTTCTTCAGCGCTGCTTCCTGCCTCTGAAATTAATCTGCAATACTGCTGTAATTAATAATCAGACATTTAAGACAAGCGTTGCAGATTACAGTTGTTTGATGAGCAGTTTTTATAGAGAGCAGGTTCATTTTACGAGCACAAGAACATGCCGCCATGTTGTCATTTGACGTTTTAATGAGGATTACTGTTGAGTTTCTTGTAATGATTAAAACTCAGGAAGCAGCAGCCTCGTCTTCGAGTTATTGGTCCATTTAATGTTAAATCTAATTTAATTTGTACACATAAGAAAAGCTTGATTTATCATCCAGCACTACATATAAATGATTCATTTTAAAGCCTTCAGATGTGGCTCTCACACTTGTTACATGATTGATGCGACCTCCTGAGTTATGACCATCAGAGTATAAAAAACAGCCATAATTATTATGAGAAAGGTTTGTTCAAGGGCTGTAAAATTATGTTGTGACCACAGCCACAGGGTTATCTTTGACCATAAGCGATTTGACGGCCCGTCCGGTTTCCTAATGCAAACTGCTTCCTGGTTCTGTCGTGACCTTTCACTGATTTTCAGAGGAGGAATAGAGAAGAAAAACGAGTCAGCCGATACAGTGTACAGTTAGCGGGTGTTCCTGTAGTCCAGTGCCCTGACACACATAACATGTAACCGCACATTCCTGGCTTTGATTCCACAAATGGAAAAACAGCAGTTGTACATTTTTTCTTTCGGGGTCCAATCATGCAGTCTCAAGTGTTGGGGTTAATTGTGCAGATCTGATTCCTCCTATGAAGCGATCAGCCGAGTGCTGATACTGAAATCTGCGGTTAGGTCCTCTGCAGAGTCAGCTCCCATCAGGGGAAAGCAGAGCTGATAGCCCTCCTCAGACTGTTTGCCCTCAGAGATTACTTACCTGTGTATCAGTGAGAGGCTCTTTTCACTTCACATTACTGTTACTTCAAGGGTTAAAATCAACATCAAACACGCCTCCAACAAAACTTTGGAAACAGCGTCGTTCTCCGTCACCGCGTGATTACAGCGGCTGCCGTTTCCAATTTTCAGTCCACAGGGGGTTGACCAATCAGGTTCATCCAGTGACCTTGTGGCAACCTCGAGACAACCGTTCAAAGAGCATGGCAACAATCCAGTCAGTCTGACAGCGGCAAGTATCAAATGAATATCAGCTTAATATGCGAGAGAAGCAAATGTCTAATGAAATATCTCGGTGAAATATCTCAGAGTGAACAGAATTAAGAATTAGGGCGGTACACATTCAGCAACTCAAGCATGTGGCTTTATGCACACACACACACACAAGCTAAAAGTGTAGCCACAAGGACGGCACACGCAGCAACACACCTCCACAATGCTACAAACCCATGCAGTCCATCTTGATGTGATTAATCAGTGCGACTGGATAGCCGGTGTGCGGTTGGGTTTGGAGCGGCAGAGGAAAGGTCCTTTCTGGGGGTGGATGGATCCTAATAGCCTCTGGCAGGGCAGCTATTAGAAACAGGTGCTCGCTCTGAGGTCAGCTGGGGAAGCAGTGCTGGATAGTGCCGCTCCAGGTTCCTGTGTAAGAGGCGGTGTACTGCATGTACTGCAGACGACACATAGCTCTCACTGGGCCACTGCACGGAAACTACGGCGATAATCCATGAAACGCTTGTTTGTTTTTTGAGGTAATGTCTCTGTTGCTAAGCACGCATTAAAGAGGTGTTTCTGCACAGAGCTCACCTTCCAACCAGCAACCCTGTAGTTGTTCTCTTTGCAAAGTCTGTTGTAGAGTCTTTACGTCTTCAGTCATGGCAGCAGTCAAAACTTCCACTAACAACGCAGGTCTTCCAGGGACCAGAGACATACAAGCATAGACTGTATTAAATATGGGCGTAATTCCACTGATGTCACCAGACAGTTTCTGAAGAGGCTATGTGAAGCCAAATGTTGATTGGATATGCTGACTCCAACTAACTTTTAACTAAACAATGATCAGGCAAAGAGGTCGAGTTGAGCCCTATGAGTCCTGGCAAAAAAGTACAACACCCCCACCTGTTAATCAAATCAGCCACATTCCAGTCATGCCTTAATATACTGGCCCTTAGTCTTTGTATAATTAATACAAATTATATCAAAAATAAAAATAAACGGGCGCTGGTGGCCTAGCGGTCTAAGCGCCCCACATAGAGGCTGTAGTCCTCGTCGGAGAGGTCTGTGGTTCATCTCTTCAGCTGTCCTGTCAATAAAGGCAAAAAAAAGCCCAAAAATACAACTTAAAAATAAAACTTAAAAATAAAACTTAAAAATAAAACTTAAAAATAAAAAACGTTTCCGTATTGGAGCTTTTTTAAAAATGTGTTACAAATAAATAAGGTAAAGAGACAAGAACCACTCTTTATGTATTCTGTGAAAACAGATATTTTAATATTGTCTCCAATGGGGTTTTCTTGGCTTTTGGAGCCACCCTCAAGTGGACACTCAAGGAACTGCAGTTTTTTCCCTTTAATGTTGGCTCCATTTTTCTACACCAGAGGTTGTCGCTTGCATAAATATATATTCCAGTCCAACCTGTAATCCTCACTGCGCTACAGAAGTGCAGCGCAAATCACCACAAAGGTGATATCATGAGGCTAAACATATATTCTTTTCAATATATGTTTTTATTATTTTATCATTTTTAGAACAAAACAACTAAATTCAAGGCGCATTTTGTCATTTTGCTGATTTTCAGATGAAGATATGTACTGTCACCCCTTCCCCCAAGCACAGGAAAGAAAAAATAATAAAGAAATTAAATCATAATAATAATAATGACATGTAAAAAAGTAAGATTACCAAGAACATAAGAAACAAACAAAAAGAAGAGATAAAAAAACTAAAACAGTCAAGTATTACGTTAAACATATTTACAAGGTGTAGATCAATCTTCTCTGGGATTACAACAAAGCAGTTAATAACTTTCTAAACAGGCGACTTGAGTACGATTCACCATGTTCACTTAATAATTCAGATAATTAAAGGAATAGGCACAATTCTGTTCTCACATCTCCCTCCGCTGACCTTACATCACAGCTGTTGTTAGCACATGTATGCTATGCTAACAATAGCCATGTGTTAGCAGAACAGTGCTAAAGCATATGCCTTTGATTTACTGCAGCCGTACATCTCTTTTATCATCCTTCAACCTTTTTTCCTGGCATTAATTTCACACCTGTTTCTCCCTTCCTCTGTACAGGTGCCCTTCCTTATCTGAGGCATGAGATCACCTGATCCTGACACTCTACAGAGGGATGTTTGTTTGTACAGCCTTGATGGAAATCCTTCATTATTGGGACCAAAATTTTGCTACAGTTCACCCGGACATGTTCTCTAGAGCGGGACAACATATTATCAGTTCTTTGTGGAGTGAAAAGAAAGAAGAAGGGACCACAAGAAGGAATATCAGACCAAAAACTGTGACTTTGAATATTAAACATCAGTACTGATGATGATGATGAGAGATGTCAGCGACCACATTCAGCATCATGAGGAGGAAGATCCAGCGACCAAATTCCATCTGTGGACTCAAGTCTATCGTCACAGACTTCCAGCTTTGAGATGATACTCAAGGAAGCCTGTTTACATATCTAAGGGCCATAGGAGTGTATGTAAAAGCTCCAAACTAATCCCTGAACTGTATCTGCAGACAGAGGAAAAAGAAAAGGGCTGTGTTGATTCCTTTTCATTTATTTGGAGAGAAATTCCTCAGACAGAGCAAACAAACCGGAGCAAACAAGTCTGGGTTTTATTGTATCCAAAACTCTAATGTACAACCCAGCTGTACTGCAGAGAGACTTCTTCAAACATTCCTCCTCCCCCCTGCGTCTCCTCTCTCTCCTCTCCCCTTTCTGTCTCATTGAAGTGTTTAGATGGTGAGGCAGGGATCCCGGCCTTTTGTAGTTTTTAAAGAGGAACTCAGAAGAGGTCAAAGGGTGACTTTAGGGAAAGTGACAGATGAGAGAGTAGTCGAGGAGGGCGGCTAGAGAAGTGGCTTTAAAAGGGAGGGGGAGGAGGGAGGGATAGGCAAGATCGATCACAGGGTTAAAAAAAAAAAACTTTAAAGATCCTCTCCCTGCGAGAAAAAGCCGCCAGGTCACAAGTCACGACTGAGAGACACTCGAGAAACCGAGAGTAAAGACAGACTTTCTCCCAGCTGACCAGAAGTGCAATATCACAGATCTCAGATTCTCCTTTAAAATAATAAAAAAATGAAAACGTGCCTCTTTAAAGTCTTACGAAACACTCTGGATCCACTCTCTGGATCTTGTTGGAAGGTCTGCAAAGGAGCAACACGTGCCTTTAAAGGCTTTCAGGTCCAAAACAAACATGAAACATTGTAATATCGCCGTAACAGGACACGGAGGGGACCACTCTGTAAGTCATGAGGAAAAGAATGAATCAAGGGAACGCCAATGGAAACAGAGAGCAGGAATGATGAAGCCAAAACTGAATCTTATTTTATTTTTTTATGTTGCTTGGGACCATTTTGCAGGAAATGATGATTTTACACATTTTGGACATATTTATTGTCACAAATGTCCTGCATCTGATAGTATGTTAAAGTCCCCACCATGTACAAGTAAGGATCCTTTATCCATCACACCTTAGGATAACAGAGTGCCTCCATAAGCACTTCTGCTCTGTACATCTGTGTATGTTAGAAAGACCAGTCTTTTCATTCCTTTGGTATATTTTTTGGTATTATTGGACGAAGCAATATGACAT
Source organism: Notolabrus celidotus (assembly GCF_009762535.1). Taxonomy (NCBI): domain Eukaryota; kingdom Metazoa; phylum Chordata; class Actinopteri; order Labriformes; family Labridae; genus Notolabrus; species Notolabrus celidotus. Next base: position 7,059,614 of record NC_048285.1, on the reverse strand, counting down.
AACGTCATGTGTATGAGCGCATTATCTCTACTATTTATAATAAAATAAAAACTCTGAAAATAGCTGCTGTTTGTGTTCGTTCTCCCTTCAGCTGGTGGTTTCCACTAAAAGGAGTCTTTGTGTTTATTTTTTGCCACAACATGAGAAGAAACAGAAAGGAGTGACTGTGATTCACTCTGTAGAAGATTCCAATTCAGAGACAACTGTGTACTTTTGGAGACACTCACATGAACCCTCCAACCAAAATAGGCCGAGCCAAATGGGGATCACCAGACATTATTTGACGCTGAAAACAACAGTCTTTCTCATGGATGGTTGTAAATGCCCAGACATCTGCATTGGTGAGTATTAATACCCTGGCTGGCCCCTGCTACTGTAACAAACTGACTTTTGTTTAACAACCTCTCCGAGCCTTACAGCGCTTTGGACAAACACCCCCTCCAAAAACCTCTGCAACCCATCCACCCTGCTTACACACACAAGCCTGAGTGTGTGTTTGTGCACCACATGCATTCATACATTATGTTCATGCTCACACATTTAGTCTTTTTCTGCATGTGTGTGTGTTCATGCAGCCTGAGGGTATTAAGCCTAATTATAACATTCTTCTGATTAATCGTGTCTGCTCACAGGCCTTGGAGGGCCGTCGCTGTGTGCAGCTCTTGCAGCGAGACCACACACTCTATAAATAAAGTCTAAGTCAATAACAACGTGAAGGATCACTCGTAGTCTTGTCAGCTCTGTTTGCTAAGCTTGAATAATTCAACCAATGACAGGACACAAAGACACACTCTCTTGAGAAGTACAAGAAGCAGCGCTCTAATCACCTGCAGCGCACACAATCATTCCTGCAGACGTGCACACACTGCTTCTAGGAACAGCACACACTTGCACACACTGTTTGCTTTCTTAATCAGTCTGTACCATTAAAGATGAAGACAAATCACACCTGCAAATACCAAAGCTTAAGCATTACTTTTATTAATGAACCCTGCCCTGCTCTGAGAAGCCTATTATTTCTTTAATACGCCCCAGAGTGTAGTTAAATGGAGCTATTTTAATGGTATTTCATAGCGCCAGATAATGACAGATTTTTGGATTACACAGCTTCGCCTGGCAGCAGAGCGGCCAACAGGTTCTTTTGCTCCACACACAAAGCTACATTCAAAATAATCCAACTAAAATAAGCAGATTTTTGTTCTTAATTTATTATTTTTCACTAATTGGGTAAAACTGTCCAAAAACCACAAATATACAAAACTGCCTTTGGTCATGCGTCCTCGTTAGCCTTAATAATGTATCAAAGGAACTCTAAAGGTCTGGAAATTACACTCCAAGTGACCCAGGTCCTAAACCTACAGATAAAAAATTATACATTATTTTCACGTTATTGTTTGATATAATAAAAGATACACACATCCTATTAAAATTATGTAAAAAAAGTTGCAAATCATTTAATATTCATGTGAATTGACGTCCGACAGGAGCATTTATGTTAGCTTAACGCAGTCATTCGTTCTAATCAAAGCAGCATGATTTGCATCTTTTAAAAAGCTGAGACCCAGGGAATAAAAGTACAAAGATGATGCCAGCTTACTCCCCTCCCCAATCACGTATTTTGAACATTAACCTCTGCATTGAAGCTCCTGTGAGGAACTTTCAGATTTGTTTTGATTTTGGCAAACCTTTGGACAAAGTAGATAGTCTAATCACTCTGTCCTCTACATAAATAAGTAGTGCTTTATGTCAAGATGAATAGATAAATAAATAAAAAAGAATGATGCTCTCTATTAGGAGTCCAAATTTTATCTCACAGTAAAATATTTTCCATGGAAATTTTTTTATAGAAGCTGTTTTGACAACGATAACCGCCTCATCAACTCAGTCCCAGTGACGGTGGTTATTGAAAAAGAATTGCTGCTGTTTCCTGAAATGCAGGACTGGATCTTGCTTCAATTTTCACTATCAGAGATGTTTGGGGTCCCGTAGTTCCTCAGGCTGCTCTCACATCTGTGCCTGTCATTTCACCCGACTCTCCCAATCAGTCTTAGATGGCAACTCATGTTTTTGTCACAGTGTCAACAGGCAGAGGTAAAATATGCCAGACTTGATGTGTGTGATCAATCAATTTTGAACAATCAGAATCTAATATTTAAACAGCTGAGTAACAAGAGAGATGAGTAAGACATATAAATAGAGTGTATCTTCTCACTATCCATCATGTTTGTCATTCTGGGGAACCAGCTGTTTTTTTTCATCATTTCATTTTTGTATGAAGCACAGTAATAGGCTTTACAAATCAATTACAGCAATGTAAAAACGTAAGTTATCATCTTTTGGACATTATATTTGACCTTCCTCTGCAAAGTAGTTTAGCCACGAGAAGAAATATCCTCACTGACTAAATACAGTAGCATCCATTCTTGAGTATTTTGTTATAAAGCAGCACACAGCATGTAACATCCCTCTTTGCTGGCTTGGTTCACACTCACATGCATTCCTGTAGAGTGTGATTGTTGGCTCTGTGTTATGGTGCAATAATTCTTTAAGGTGTTAATTTTATGTTGTGTGTGTGTGTGTGGTGTGATCTGATGGCCTGCTGAAGGAAATATGCTCCTGCTGCTCTGCTTCACACTTTTGAGAGAAATTCATGTTAACAAAGAAGATAGCTAAACATGTCTAAACACTCATAACAACACATAACATAGTAACCCCCACTCTGTATTCCCTGTCCCCACACACACACACACACACACGGACACACACACACAAACACACTGGCAAGCACGCATGCACACACGCACGCACACACTCACACACACACACACACACACACACACACACACACACACACACTGAGATGGTCACTCATGTGATCCAGTAACTCAGATCTTGGACAACCCCCCCAGGTTGAAGAATTTGGTTTTTTCCCCGGTGTTGTGATCTAACACGACCCACAGATCACGTTAGCAGCTGCTTCTGTCATTCTGTGCTCAATCTCTGTGTGTGAGTTTTTGAGTGTGTGTGTGTGTGTGAGATTGTCTTTGTCTCTACCATGTGTGCTATTGCCCTTCGTTTGGCACACACTATAAAAATCTTAAAAATGACTGTGTTGTGAGATAGAAACCCGTTGGCCCGTGGACTCGGATTTGTACAGAACGTTTTCAGTTTGAATCTGAGGACCAGCTGGACAATGTTTGCATGCTCTCCCGCTGCCGCAGATGTTCTGGTTTTGTTTTACAGCCCAGAAAAGAAAAGAAAAAGCATAATATTGTGAGAAAAATCAAAGACATTTAATGCCGTATAGATCTCAAAGTGTTTTCTGTGATTCCTTAAAATAATAATAATGAATTGATGTATCAACTAGACCCAATATGACATGAGTCCCTGAGCTTTTAGCTTTTCTTTAAAATAACTGCAGTTAAAAAAAGATGTGGATAAAACATGGCTTCTTGTTTCGAATCGACCGCTTGAAACAAACATCTAAACATGAGATGCTGTGTTTGCAGGATGAGACACAGGTCAATTAGATTACAGTTCATAACCCCGATTTCAAAAAGTTGGGACACTGTGTAACAAGTTCCTAAAAAAATTTTTTGAATGGTTTGAAAATCTTTTTAAGCTTTTATTTAGTAGGGATGGGCTTTCATGCCAAATACTATTCGATAATCATTGGCATCTATTTGACGATTCTTTGAATAATCACCAGCAGCATGACAAGGGGCTGCTAGTAGCAGGCACTGCTATTTTTGCCTGGTTCTTTATGTCAGTGTTTCTGTGGCGCGGCGTGGTGTGTGTGTTTAGATTAGTTTAGATTAGAAATTTTATTTGTCCACAATGTGGAAAATTGCCTTCGGCTTCACAGACAAACAGACAATACAGGATTTTTAGACACATTTTACATTTTATAGCTTTGCTCAGTCTCTGGAAATACATGTATAATAGTGTGAGAATCAGAAACGGAGAAATCGCCACAACTGTCACTATGCGGTTATCAAACAGCTTTCAAATGCTCTATAGCCAACGGCTGGCGGGAATACCGTATTTCAACCAGACACCGGTGAAAACGATGAAAAATTGTACTTTTAAAATGAGAAAATGTTCGAAGTGACTCTTTGATTTTTACAAAATGAACGAATATTCGAAAATCATTGCCCAGCCCTAATATTTAGCTAAAAGTAGTGGAAAGCTAACATATCAAATGCAGAAAATGAAAAAAACGAAAAAAACAATAAGAATCATATAATCAATTTAAATTTGATGCCAGCAACAAGTTTGGACAGAGACAACAAAACATGGAAAAAATTGTAATGTTAAAAAACAAAACACCTGGAGGAACATCTCCCAACTAATGAGGTTAATCTGCAACAGGTTAGTAACATGACCGGGCATAAAAAATACAACCCAGATGGGCTCAGATGTAAAGATTCACCACTCTGTGAGAGACTGGGTGAGAATAGTTCAACAAGTTCAGAATAATGTTCCTCAGCATATTAACATTAATATTTAATAATAAGAGGAATTTGGGGATTTCATCATCTATAGAACATAATATCATTAAAATTTTCTGAGAGTCTGTAAAACTTTCTGTGCAAAAGGAACAAGGAGGAAAAACCAGTAGTGATGATCCTCGACCCTGAGGCGGCACTAAATTAAAACAGATATGACTCTGTTGTGGAAATCACTACATGGGCTCAAAATCACATCAAAAAACCATTGTCTGTCAACAGAGTTTATCGCTGTATCCACAAATGTTGGTTAAAACTGTATCATGCAAAAGGGAAACCATGTATAGACATGATCCAGAAACACTGGTGAGTGCCTCCTCTGGGCCCTCAAGACTGGACTCCTCAAGCCAGTTCAAGATGGACATAAGCAAAGTCTTCAGTTTTAACCTGTATTGTTTCGTCACTTGATGCATATCTTAGCATTATATGGTCCTTTTTATGTCCTTATTTTCAAATAAGGTAAAAACAGGGTGGGAGGCCATTTTTTCGAGGTGTCTCCTGCATACCCCGTCCTGCCATACAACCCCTGTACACACACTTAACCCCTGACACTCCCCAGTGTTCACACACTCTGTCATCACGGGTCCTGGCTGCTGCTGACCTTAGCACAAACACATGCTGGGGACAACTTAACCTCTGGACCCCCAGACGGAAAAACACATCGATGGAGGAGAGGAAGGGCATCGGAGCTGGAGGAGGGGGAGGGGGCGGGGTGAGATGATGAGGGACTGGTGTGTGTGAATGAGACTGACAGACAACAGATGATACACAACTGTACATTTACCCATATCTATTGAACTCGAATACATCTCTTTTGCCTCACGAAACCTTGTGTACCAAATTTTCTAGGATCATTGATTCAGTCTAACCCACACAACAATGCAGAAACGGTTGAAGACGCCCAAACAGGCATGCCAGGCCAGTCGGTCAAGCTTTTTCTTGAGTGCGCAGGAATTATAAACAGTGTTATTCAAACTGTGTATGGAGTGGTGAGTTAAAAAACGATTGAGTGTGAAATATCTATTCGCCCCCAAGCCGTGGTTTGATGATGAGGTACAGCTAGTTTCCTTGTAAACATGCAATCAAAGCTTACAGCAGAAATAAACCCAGTAGCAAACCACCCTGTGCATGTGCAATAAATATAAACAACAATTGCAGTGCTCTAGTTCAGATAATGACAGTGTTTCCCAAAACTTTCCTTTTTGATGTCTATACAAATACAGACAAAACAGAGTTGGGCTAGACAACTTGAAACACTGCATAACTGAGTCAAAACCAGAAAAATAAAGGTATCAGAAGATTAACATCCGACACCAGCACAGTGTTTCAGTCTTTTCCTCTACTTTTCACCAACTTCTGCAGAAAAATAACATAAGACCAAGCAACAAGTCCCCTGAAGGTTTTTGTGCATTCATTCTGCTATGCTGTGCCTCTCGTAATAGAAAACTTGTAATCCTTATATCTTCGAAATTGCCATGTTATGAAAAATTCATCCCCGTACAGTGTGTGTCGATCAACAAATTAGCTATCCAGAATACACTTCCTTTTTGTACCAGGATGTAAACATGTTTATTTCTGCTGTAAAGATCGGCTTTTTTGATTTGGTGTGTATGTGGTTTCCGGTACTTCCGGAGCCAGCCTCAAGTGGACACTCTATGAACTGCAGTTTTTGACGCTTCCTCAGTGGCTTCAATTCACATGGTTGCAGCTTGGTTTAAAAGCAGCAGAAACCACATACACACCAGTTCAAAGAAGCCAATCTTTACAAGAAAAAAAAAACAAGTTCAAAGCCTGGTTGAAAACACGGATTTGTTGGTTTGATGCTCATTCGTCCCATCATTATACTGCCATGTGTTTTATATTGACAGCAAAGCATTAAAGAGGTTTAACAGTCCTGTCTTGATCATGATGTTAAAAAAGGTGTTACATAGTTTTTATCTGTAACACCTTTTCCATCAATAGTCTGTGATGATTCTGGAAACAGAGGACAGATAGCCTGGCCTCTTCAGAATGACTTTGTGATGTTGAAACATGGTTGGACTATTTTCTTAAGATGTTTTGTAATGTGTAATAAAAGCTTGTCATTGTTGGAAATAGTTGCCATCACTCCAGTTCAAACTGGCCACTGCTGCTGTTCTATGCAAAACAGGAAACAGACCATTTACAGCCATTCTCAAGCCAACACTAATGAGTGTTTGATACTCAAGTTTCCTATTTTCTACTGAATATGAGTTACAATAACGGGACATCCAGTACAGCCAGGAGACAGCAGCAATGCAGTCAAGCAAAGCCAAACAGAAAGCAGGATTGACCTGATCCCTCTTTTTGTGGAATCATAAGATGAGTGGGAGGTGACGCAAAGGAGGGAGAGTAGAGGATTGCAGACAACAGTGATTTTTGTGTGTCTGTGGAGGTGATGTATGGGAGCTGCAGCTTGCTTGTAGGGGTAAAAAGACAACCAGCAGACGGTGACGTAGATTAGGGGAAAGGGCTGAGGGAATTAAGTCAGACTGGAATTTATATTAAATGATGGTTAGCAAAATAAGAGCAAGTGACTGCATCAATGTGACTACAAGAAAGCTGTGCAGCAGAACATTGGCACTGTTCTGGTTTGATACTTACCAACAAAATCAAGTGTGTGTCAGTGTGGTGGCACTGAAACTGTCAAGGGTTAAAGACCTCCATCAATACATTTGACCCAGAGGAGAATTGTTAAAAGCATGACACAAAAACACGCCACTAACAGTTTTAATACTTGATGTCACTGAGCCCTGATCGCAGGCACAAACAGTGAAGAACTGAAAACATCATAACCTAAAACAGACTTCTTTGCAGGACTTTCTCCTTTACTTCCATGAATAACAACTATCGAAGCACGTCTTGTTTTTCCTGGAAAAAAAAATCCTCTCAGTCACAGGAAATGATGATTTTATTTTTTGGGATTTGTTGGGATTTCATGAGCAGTGAAAGTCACTGAGAAGTAGAAAAACTCAAAGGTTGTAATATGAATAATAAAAATCAAATGTAACAGACATGTGAGCTCTGGTGCTGCGGGGAATGTTAGATGAATGCTTCAATGTTTTGAGAAATATGCAAATGCTCTGTCTTGGAAAGTGTTTGATGAGAAGTTTAACACCACTGAAAGTCTTAATGTTACGCTGGGTCATCAGGCAGTTAGTTTAGCATTACAAAAGCACTGAAAAAAAGCTGGCTTGGTGCCAACGGTAGCTATCTTTGGACAGAGCAAGGCTAGCTGTAGCCATTTTTAGTCATGATGTACAAAGCTTTTCTCACAATGAATTCAATAGTGAACAGATTAATTTAAGTGGTATTATAACCGTTAAAAGATGCCCGTCGTGTCTCAACCTCCTGTCTTTGTACAAAGAAGAAACTTAAATATTTGTAGTGTCTTTCTCTGGTGACGTCTGTGCAGTACAGATTGGCTGCTGGAGCAGCTGGAGCTGCAGTATTGAAGTTGTCCAACACCAAAAAATCACAGGTGGCTTACCAACTAGATCCAAGGATCCCTCAAATGAGCATCGTCTGCAGCAGAAACATATTTCGTGTCTGTTTGTAGGAAACACTCACAGTTATGAATGTCCAATGACTGTAGTCTTTGTGACATCCCCTCTGTCTGTTCCTCCCCTTCTCTGCTGTTCTTGGACGAATCATGCATTTGTCTGCAGAGATGACACTCATCATGTACACAACTTTTAACAGCATCAAATAAACAATTTAAATTAAACTTTAGAGAAAAAAAATCCACATGGATACATTTTCTGTGAAAAGATACAGAAACTATGTTTAGAAAAAAATACTTTATATATATATATGTATATATAAGTATATGTATTTTAATTTCAAAGTTTTGCCTCATGCTCCATCCATTTACATTTAGGCAGCAGACTGTATGCCCTTTTCTGCAGCCAGTCAGCAAAGAGAGCACCAACTGTTTTGGCTTCACTTTGGGGGAGCTGTTATGTCCTCCAGCATGACATACATAATACACATGTTACACCCATCATGTCTCATATATTAAATAGCTCTGTATTTTGTGTGTCTTCCTGAGACATGTGGCTGAATGATGACTCATCTTAAGCTTACCTTTGCTGGCTTATCACTATAAAAACATTCTGATTATGAAGGAAAGTCGAGAGTATGATTCTTATTTTGTGAAGATGTAAGACAGAGATAGACCCCCTCTATTCTTTTTTTGTCACCATATTTGGACTACATCCAAACCCTGAAGATCTAGTGAGCGCTCAAACAAAGGCATTATCTGTTCCCTTGATTTTGGATGAGTTTCAGTTTTAGCTGCTGGGCGCATGGGCACACGTAAAGCAGCACCAATCAGATGCCTAATTCGTTACAGTTTAAACATGTATCTGGTTTTGTTGCTTCAAACATGACAACGTGGTTTTAATGCAGAAGGACTGTGGAGAGTCCTTGAAGTGGATACGACTCTACGTCAGGGTTTGCATTGTTGTAATTTTGTAAGAGAGGACCATGTGACCCATCTGAGACTCATAATGAACCATCATCATGTTCATCTCTAAATAGAAAAAGAGGACTTTCTGGATTCAAATGCATGCTGGGAAGATAAGAAGATAGTCATTTCACTTTAAGTTGCATGACTGACCTTGCAAACTTATCTTATTACAATAACTTGATCATTTAATGATATTTGATGTAACTAATGTAATTTACAGCAGGTAGGAATCTGTAATAAAGTTAACATGGAGTCTACTCTCAAAGTGGATTTGCTTGAACCCCACATCAAAGGCAAAATAAATAACCGATAACAAATAAAGATCTTATGAAGAAAAACTGCAAGACCATCCCAAGCCGAATTTATCCTTTAAAGACTTTTACTCTCACTAATATAACAACTTGCAATCATTGATTATAATCATTACTGCAAGTAATGAAATCCGACATTTTAGATGGTCAGTCCTTCAGAAAAAATAAAGAAAAGTACAGTTTGAGTAAACGTAGGTAAAAAAAAGGAAACATTGCTCATGTCTCTTTAACAGAGTCACATGTTACATATTGTAAAGCTATTGCACAGTGCTCCTCTGTACAAACGCTCTGTGGTACTGTTATATCATACTGTGACATGAATCAAACCCAGTTGTTAATATCCCTCCATGAATCTTGTTCTTTATTTGCCCTCTTCTTTTCACCGTCTCAGTGCCGTTGCTTTGTGATTGACAGGAGAGTGCATATGTGTGCATATTTGGGTCCTTGTGGCTGCAGACTTTGCAACAGAATCACTCAGGAGTTACAGCCAGTGTTGTGAGGTTTGGCCAAAAGTCTGAGGACAAACCAGCTACCCTGAATCTGTGGTTACGTCATTGTGCTGAGTGTGAAACTTGAAAAGACGTGGAACAGAAATGAATGAATGAATGATGAAGATCAGAGTTAATTACCAGGAAGAAGGAAAGGGGAAAGTTGGTTGTAATTTAGACACACATTCTGCAATACAGAGTTTGTGGCATTGGAGGTAAAATGTGTAATCTCTAAGAGAGCAAAGAGAGATGAGGGGTGAAGATGGACATGCAGAGTAACTTCCAGATCAAGAACAATCAGAGTTTTTGTTCAGCAGATGGACAGGCGCGGGTGTAAACAGAGGATTCTACCTACTCAGAAACATGTAACCTCTCTGCTTTGGGATGGATGGTGGAGCTGGCTGAGCTGGCTGAGCTGGGAGGTATGCCGAGTGTTTTTTGGAGAGGTATGCGATGTAAAACGGTGGAAGTGGGATAGCAGCTGAGGCTGTCCAGCGCCCATGAATCAGGCTGAGGCACCGTGAAGATCAGCCCTCATAGGAGCCAGATGGGCTCTTGGCTCTAAATGGCTGAGCTGGAGGATCACACACACAGACTCTCTCACACACAGAGACAGCAGCAAGATGGGAACAAACAGGGTCTTACATGAATTGCAGACAGTGTTGAAGTACTCCAGTTCATGACTCAGAGAGATGGACTCAGGACCCAAACACTGATGACTCTGACTTGTACTAGCTTTGACTGCATTAGTACTCGTTGTTTTTGTTGGATTCTTTATGTTTAGGCCCAACTAATTTATTCAGTCTTAAGCAAGGGCTTGCACATTTTCCTGCATGCACATTCACGTGCTGTCTTATTCAAAGATTTTACAGAAAGAAACGCAAACATGTGCAATATCTAAAAGAATAATGGAGGGAAGGATGGGGAGAAACTCAAACTTTCAGAGATATCTGTTCAGAAGGCTCCCAGAAAAGTAATTAAGATTAGTTAGACTGTTGATTATGTTACTGCTAGCAAACAAATGGTAATGGTAGCAACTAAAGTGACACCACTAGGCCCAATATGTTTAGTTAGTTAGTTAGAATTCTTATTAATAGTGGGTGGACTGCAGTGATCCTACTGCAGCAGAATCAATGAGTGCATCTCCACATTAAGAAAAGCACAGTGCATATCTACACTACACACAGCACTGTAACATTATTGATAATCTAAATCTCCTGACCCTTTGATCGGATGAGTCAGAATCTGATGTTCATAAATAAAATGTGTCTACACATCCACTAGGTCTCACACAGTCAGTCCAGGCTTGTACAGTGAATAGTCAGGAGTTAAAAAGCTTACCTCTCAGACTCAGGTGATGGGGACACAACTCAGACTTAAATACTGAGGACTCAGGTCTCGACTTGAACCAAAGACCAAAAGAAACTGATGGAAACATGACATGACATTAGAAAAACTGCATTTAATTCAACTTAAAGTGTTATGTCATCTGTGAGCCAGTAAAACATTAAACCTGAGTGTCTAAAATATGTTTCCCTTTAATTTATTGTTAGCTTAATTAGGTTTAATCATTGATTTATTATCTTCTCCACACATAAAATGTCACAAATTGATGAATTTTAAATCAAATAAAATAGATGGGAGCACAAGCATAAAATTGAGACACATGATTTGTGTGACAAAGAAACAAACATAAAAATTGATATAATAATATATCAAATGTCAAGTTAAGTTATTTTTAGCCTCATATTTGAAGGGGGAAATAATGTGGAGACAGAGGAGTGGTATAAGGAATAAGAGATAAGATAGTCCTTTACTCGTCCCACAACGGACAATAATTAAAAAGTTATTAGCAATTAAAATTAAAATTAAAGAGGTAAAAAAATAAGCATATCTTACACACACACACACACACACACACACACACACACACACACACACACACACACACACACACACACACACACACACACATATATATGTGTGTGTATATGTATAATTGGTTATTGAGTCTGACCACTGCAGGAAGAAAAGACTTGCGATATCTCTCCGTGAGACAACGACATGCAGACTGCTACACTTACATTTTGCATCTAAAAGTCAGAGATAAGTTTGTGACTGACTAACAAAAACATTGTGTTCATTCTTTGTTGTTGCAGTAATGTTATTTGGTTAACGTTGGACAGAAACCTAGGAGGGAAAAAAGTGAAAAAAGAAAAACATCCAAACTGTGGGAGCAGATCCTCTGCCCTCAGATCATCTGAGCAGCTCAGTGTTTCAATGGGGCCTGAAAAGTGCACGTCTGCTGCAATGAATGGTTTCCTAAAGCCCATCATCCCTGTCTGCTTGACTTAAGTTAGACAGACTGTGACTGATTTCAGCCCATAGAGAACCCATATGATCCCAGTTTACAGCCAACACAAGAGATGGGCCGAGGAGAAAGAGCCGCACTGTGTGGACTCAGATTATTATCAAGCTGTGTGTGATGCTGCTGTGGAGATATTCCTAGAAACATATACACCCTTAACTAGATGTTTATTTGTAGACGTTTTAAGCCTTGTTTTGTCAATATAAAAAATGACTAAGTTAGAGGAAGGAAAACAGAAAAATAAATAACATGAATGTAAAGTTTCATTGAAGTATATTGGAAAAATAATCTATCAAACTTTAAACTGATTTAAAGAGAATTAACAGAGGAAACTAATTTGAACAGCTTTAACAATACACACATATCATTTACTTAAAATAACAAATGTTTGGTTTTAATGACTTGGTTCTTAAAAGCAGATTTGGGGATGTCTTTTATGACAAGAACCAAAATAACATCTTCACAAGTTACATAATATGATCCATTGATCACGGCTAATTACATGTTGTGTGCAACCGTTTTAAACACTGTGACAAAGCCCAAAGACTCATTGACAGCTATACTAACGTCTGGGCAGCATTTGGATTGTGTGGTGTGCCTTGTAATGAGGAAACATTTGATGGTAATAGTGGATTAATAGAAAAGGAAGCCTTTCAGATAGAAAAGGATTTTCTGCTTTCCTTAAGAATTTCCAATTTTGTGCTTACTTCAAGTACAACAGCCATCTTGAATAATAAGGCATCAAAATGTTCATTTTAAAGGAGATTTTTCTTTTTCCTTTCCAAAACATAATGTATCCCCCTTTAACTTGGAATTGGAAATTACGCTGGGACCATGAAGGCAGCATTATCCACAGCCCCATGTTTCCTGCTGTGGGGGCTTCCTGCTCTCAAACACATTCGCTGCTGGACACTGACCTCTGCTGGCTGAATGTTGCAACAACCTGTGACTTCACCTGAGTTATACAACACCCAACTAAATTATTTATGACTACAGGTCATCACAGAACATATAACAGGCCGTTACCCTGTGTATGTTGTACAATAAAAAACATCTTTGGGTATGGATGATATTATGCTGAACTCTAAAGTTATCTAGAGGGTAAGAGAGGTCACACTGACATCTCAATCCAGCTATTGTTTGTTTCAGAGAAAAAAATGCAAAGTGTTTCATATGCACTAGTGTTGGGGGATGCTCTATTGATGTCATACTGATTTTAAATACACTACATCAATGTTGAGGCAGCTGAAATAACCAAACTGTCAGAATCTATAAGTCCGGCTTCAAAAACCCACCGAATAACATTATAGAACTCACTGTCTGACACCAGGCCCTCCAAAATGAACAGCTATGACTTGCAAATGACGTGCCTCCGGCCCAGTAGGTGTCTAGATGTCTCTTGCCCAAGCTGAGAATATATTTGCCAGGCATAGCAAAAGTGAGAGGAGCATAACTTTCCTTAAGTTTTTGAAAAAGGAATCAAGTTAAAATGTTGATAAAAAGATGAAATATGAGAATACATTTTTTTGACAACTTTAAGTATCTCAAAATCTAAATGAATAAAGATAAAGATCTTCCTCCTTTCATTTCTTTTAAAAGCCTGGCCCTTTAATCTGTTCTAAAACCCTCATGACATCATCCTTTCAGGGTTTTTCTCATCATGCTGGACAAGTTAAGAGACTGTATTCACATGCTTATAAGTACACCCCATGATGAATGAACTGCTCAATATTTTTTTGTTTTAAGTTACAGTATTATTTAAGAATGTAATTTTTGGGAGTGATAAAAAAAACTTCAAGCTATCCCCAGCAGTTATTTTTAGAATCTTCTACAGCCAGAAGTTTTCCTCTGAATCATACTTAATTTCTTGTTTTTATTGCTTGATAGTGTTTAAAGCTTGGTATAATAATGTTGATGATGATACTAAAACCATTGTGCTTTGAATGCCACAGGTATTTAATGCGGCTCAGATGACAAGCCAACAGAGATATGCACTTTTTGTCGCCTAACTTTGATAAGAAAAAATAATTGTTGGACAGCCCTGCTTATATTAAGATATGCTTACATGTTTCTTGTATGAATTTGCACCTGTTCTAAATATCCTTCCTATATTAAAAAGGTTATACAAAAACAAACCATGTCATATTAAGATTTAGTCCCAACACATCCAGGACAGTTTCCTGGATGTGTTGGGATTAAATCTTAATATGACTAAATTAGTGCAACATGTTAGATTTATCTCTGAGGTGTGACATCATTCATATTACCTGACTAACCACAGAAAGAAAGGTTGCCCCTACTCCTGTCTGTCCTCACTATCTTTACAGCAGGGTGGGTTAAACCCAACAAGCCCACCAGGTGGCAGTGGTATCCTGCTGTTGCCTGGATCTGATGAACCGGTTAACCCCAACTTTCCCCCCCAGAGGGAGAGAATCCTCAACCTCCCAGCACTGAAACAGAGATCTGAGCCTGTCTGTGCTGCTCTCGCTCTGACACTAGATGCTGCCTGACGGAGCTCTGGGATGTAATGTATCTATAAATGTATGTGCGTGTGAATATTTCAAGATGTCTGTAGGATGAAGTCGTCAAAGAATGCATCTGGATTCCTTTTCCCCTCCTCACATCTTAAAGATTTTACACACCTCCTCTCTGCATAGTGTTGGTTGGAGCTGCATGTATGTGTGCGATGCTGCCATCTCCTGGGCTCTGCCACCCTGCCCAGACTACTAATGCCCTACCTGCTTCTCATTAGCATGTCCCGTTTGAGTCCGGCCATCTGCACCAGCTGGTTCACAAACCCTCTGCCAACCGTTTGATGTCGACGGAGAAGCTCGGCGACGTGCACTCGACGGCGTCCCAAAGCCAGACTTAAAAAGACCTCTTTGCTTTGTAGTTTTTTTTTTTTTCTAGGAAGCCAGAGGAAAGTCCTGATGTTTTCATCCCGACTGGCAGGCTTAAAGGGGACCTAGGTGGGTTTGGATGGCATCAGGCACAGGTACTTCTCCGAGTGTTTGCACAGTTTCAGCCGTCTTAGATGTGCTGGATTTGTCTTGGCAGATGCTTAAAGAGAAAGTGGAAGAGGTGATGTAGTGGTAAACAGAGAGGCGGGGGATGCAGGCTGAAAGTACAAAATGTCTTCCTGTTTCTTGGATACAGCCTAGTTTGAAAATTCAACATCTCAGAATCTTTCCATAACTTGTCAGTGTCAACCATCGAGGTTAAGTGAAAACTGATAAATCATCTCTGTGGCCTGGAATAATCGCAGGACACATAAGTAGATATTTATGAATTTGTACAACATTAAAGGCTGTTTTTGTAACACAGAGTTGTTTTTTATCTTGCAAGCAAGAAAAGTGAGATCATGTCCTGAATGTTTCTGGTGTTTTAGGGTGGAATACGTCTGATTACAAACAGACACTAAAGTGGATTTTAAATGGAACAAACTGGAGTCTGCTGAGGCTGGATAAACTTCATGCCATCAAAATATATACGAATAAGACCGACCATCAATCTTTGCTCCGTAAACCTTACCGCTGAAAATGCAAACATGTGCTTACTTTTATGTTTACATCCAAATGAAAGGTCAAACTGATCGATGTTTGAAGGTAACCCACCAGACAAAACCAAATTCCATTCTCTACTACTAAGAGTGCGTTTTTGCAACAGCTGTTGAGATTTAATCCTGTACTTATCCCTAAACTGATAAGTTTTCACTGTTAATGGTGTTCACATTTCCTTTTGTCACTGAATTTAACGACCATCACACCAGACAACTTTTGGTACTAAATGTTATCTATGCACTCAGGAGGTATTGAAAATGTACTGAATGTAAATACCCAGTTTTATCCAAACCAAATATAGTAATCCACAAAATAAAGACTGGAATATTTAGAGGCATAATAAAAGCAGCAAATCAGTAAAAGTTGTGGTGAATGAAGAGTGTCTGCGGTCAGTGTTTGTGAAAGTCTGGTGACAGCTGCCCTAAAGATGTGTATACTGGAGGTGAGTGGGGTCATGTTTTTAGTGCTCAACACAGTGAAAAATTGCATTTGAAATATTCAGCAGTGGTAACTCTTTAAAAAAACATGCACCTGTTAGTCTGGAACACTGTGTTCAGTTTTATTGAGACTTTGTCTTTTACTGAAAGGAGCTCCAATGAAAACTGATGAATCTGATGGTAAACTTGACTCTCAAAATAAACAAATAATCATGATTTATCCTTCACTTAAAATCGCTGCATTGTCTTTTATTTTTTAACACTGCTTTGGAGGCAGCTTTACTATGCAGCATTTGAGTCTAAGACAGTGCTCCACCCTCCATAAAAATCAAGTGTGTCAAAGATCATATTGCACATATCTTTCCGTATCATATTAAATTGTATTGTATGGAAGAGGCAGCCTTGTCTCATATTGTATCTATCATTTTAAATCAGACAGTACTGTATAGACTTGTATGAAATCAAATCATATCATAACATATCATATTATATCATATGGAATCAGACAGTCATATACTGTATCACATCAGTTGGCATCATATCGTATCATATAGTATCATAACCTGATGTACTGTATTGTGTCAAATCAGACAGTCTTGTCTTGTGTCAAATTGAGTATCATCTAGTATGGCATCATATTGTTTCTATTGTATTGTATAGAATAAAACAGTATTGTCTTGTCACACAATGTCTCGTCCTGTATCTCATTGGACAGCCTCATATTCTATCATACTTTGTTGTTTGGTATCGTATTGAATCCGTTGGTAATGCCTTCTCTCATCTTGTATTGTCTTGTATCGTCTCTTCTTGCATCAAATCTTATCATATCATAGCTAATGAGGCAATAGAGTATCAGATTAGATCAGACAGCATTTTCTTGTATCATAGCGTATCGTAGCATATCTTATCATATCATATCATATGGTTTCATAGCGAAGTGCATCCTATCAAATCAGTAAGTAAAGGCTTGTATTGTGTTGTATCAGACAGCACTTCTTGTTCTTGTACCGTATCGTATATAATAATATATTGCATCATATCCCAATGCATGGTATCATATCATATGGAATCAGGCTTAAACAGTATTGTGTCATCTTGTCTCGTATAATCTTATATCCAACCATATTGTTTCCTATTGTATTGATCACCTATCCTCTCAGATCAAATCCAAGTGGACAATGTCATCTTGTCTCGTCTCCTAGTGTATCACATCATATTGTATGGTAACTAGCAGAGTGAGGTGACTCTTTCAGACACTGCCTGTTCCAAAGAGACACGATGTTGACGCTAAAATGCTGAACCCAAGACTTGAAAATCAGAACTACTCACATCACGGTGACTAGCTCACTACATATGCACATCTCTGGTTTTGAACACTGAATCTATGTCATCAGATCATTTAATTCACAAACTATTCCCTCTGGGTTTTTTATATGAGCTGTGTTTGCATCAGTGAACAAGTCAGTCACTATTTTCCCCACTCTGATGTCACTCTGGTCTGTGGGACATGCTGAGGGTTACTTTTGGATGTCTGCAAGGTGGGTAAACACGTGTTCAGAGATACTGGATACGGGTATAATAAACCCACAGGCACCAGCTGACACATGACCAAACTAATCCTGTTCCCTATCTCTCCATCTACCTCTCTCTCCTTCTCTCTGCTGGCTCCCCACCCTCATCGCTCCATCATCTCCCAAACAAAACTGCACAAAGTGGAGGATCTAAATGAGGAACGAGTGAGAGGGGACGGGAGGACGATGAGGGGAGTGTTGGGAGGCCGCTCTCTAAACATGATAATGGCCGACCCTCCATCATGTGCAGCCTCGCAGGGCCTGCAGCCGCCAGACCTGCATTGCTGGAGACCCACAAAACATAAAGATAAATTAATCATTGCCTTCTTCGGCTGTGTTCCTCTTCACTCTGTCTCTCTCCTCCATACTCTTTCTCTCACCTCATCCTCTCTATCCTCTTAATATAGATGTTACTATCAACCCTTGGCTTTCTGCAGCACTCTTTCCTTCTCTTACCCTTCTCCATCTTCCACATGTATCTCCCTTGCAGCTTAAATCCTCCCCCCACCCTCCCCTCTGCTGCGCTGTACTGATGTGTAATGCTGACCCACTTTATTTGACGGGAAGCGAGAAAGAAGGAAGCCACGACTGAGGGTTAGGAAAGATGGAAGAAAGGGAGGAAAGGACATCACAGCTCTCCTCCTCTTCCTCTCCTCTCCTCTCCTCCTCTTCCTCTCCTCATGTCCCACAGTGCTGTGTTTAAGGTAAATATTTTTACAGCACCACTCAGCACAAGGACTTCTGGGACCTGGCCCCCCTTCTCGCCAACCTCTTCTCACCGCAAAATCAAATATTCATATGCCCTCCCACCATCTCCCTCTCGTCATCTCTCCATTTCCCAGTGTGTTTAACCCCCCACATCGTGTCATTTCAGGTTCTGTCACTCCCACTAGAGCTTTTTCGCCCCCTCGCTTTTCACATCTCCATACTTCAAGCTCCCATATCTCCTATAATCATATACCATTCTCTCCATACCAGTGCGAGGGAGTGTGTGTCATGTACAGGTCACACTTCACATGCAGTTAGCACATCAGGTGGGAGGGAGCTGCTTCCATCAGCAGGTAGATAACAAAAGCCGTGCAACACCCCTACTTCATGATATGCATGCAATGACAAAACACTACTGATGCATTTGAAGTGAAGAGGAAAGAAGTAAAATAATGATACAGAACCGAAGCATGCACAGTGGATGCACAATGCACTGCACAAACCCCCATTTTCTGATCTCCTCTCTCCTTCTCATCACCTGACAGTAACTTATATAGTCCTACGAAAACTTTGTGTGGACCCTGTTGGAACCCAAGGAATTTTAGTGATGATATAGCAACGTTTCAGGAAAAGAAGCACACCTCAACCACGCCCTTTCCGGCGCTGTTATAATTTAAACCAATCCCTCTCCTCCTATGCTCTCCTCCCATTCGTTCTCAGATTACGCACAGAACCGTAGCACGCATACGCGCACAATTGCAAAAAGCTGCCAAGCTGCACAGCGCATCAGTCCTCAAGTTAGATTACAATGTAATATCAAGTCTACTCACTCAGAGAACGGACTCCGTCCCTCTGTCAACGACTCCACGCTTCGGATCCAGACCACGCCGTCCAGCATACAAACAGTGAGTCCAGCATTCCACAACGTTTCCTGCGTAATCATCATTCAATCCGATCCATCTTTCCCGTCAAAGAAAGTTTATATCATCCAATAAATCCTCCTCGTCTCTAAAACCTCCAACATCAGAAAAGAGAGGAAGGTCAGATCAACACCGCCACTGTCATTATTCATTATCCCTCCATGACCGCTGAGAACGGCTTTGGTCACCCCGGTCATCGCCACAGTTTCCCTGGCCGCACAAATTGAAGCTGCTGCAGCGTCTCCATGCCCAAGGCTGTGGTCACGCGTCCAAAGACATTCAAATATAAAGAAAGTCCACTTAAAAGACAGTAAAATAAACTTTTCTACATGTATCACGTCCGCATGTTTCCACCGCTGTATTTACGACCCGCTTCCGGGTCACCTGACTTCAATAAGCCCCGACGCCAGCGCGACAATAAATAAATAAATAAATTAATAAATACAATTAATAAATAAATAATTTCCCTCATAATTTCTTTATTCTAGTGAATCCTAATTTGGAGGGTTTAATGTGTCCCAAAGTTCATGAAATTTCCACACACATCAAGCTTTGCCAAATTGGCTCCACAGCGCCCTCTTCAACATCCAAACTGTTAAGACCAAGCGGCACAAATATGAGTCCAATGCGGAAGTGCTAAAACTGCAGTTCATCGAGGATCCACTTGAACTGGCTCCAGAAGTCCGGGGAACCACATACACACCAACTGAAAAAAGCCAATCTTTATGGCAGAAATAAACATGTTTACAGCCTGGTACAAAAAACAAGTGTAGTCTGGATAGCTCATTTCTCGATCAACACACAATGTACGGAGGATAATTTTTTTCAAATGCGGCAATTTCGAAGATATTAAGATAACAAGTCTTCCGATGAGAGGCACAGCTGACTTTATTGACAGGCGGGAACACTGTAGCTGTTGGAGAGGAGGCTCAAATTCCACCTCTTTATGATTGGCCTCAAAACAGTGCTTCAGAAACAGATGGGTGATGTCACGGATACTACATCCATATTTTATACAGTCTATGATTCCAAGGCTCCACTTCAAGTCACAATATGTTCGTATCAACAATTAAATGGCAATTATTCTGAATTTAATTGAGAAAAACATCTCACTTACTGCTCTCAGCTAACTGCAGTCCCTTTCAGCCATATGTAGCTTTTAGTTTCTTGTATCTGTTTTAAAACCTACAGCTTCCTTTTTTTCAGTCTCACTGCTCCCACAAACCTGCAGATGATGGAAAGATGGGTAGAGTTAGGGAGTGGATGAACTAAGCAACAAGCTGGTGAAGACACAGGCGTATTTTTGAGACATTCCTGAGAATGTCTAAGCGTCAATTTATCGTGAAAACTGTATTTTAATCAGTAAGGGACTTCTGTGCATACGGTGGGATGACAAGTGCTGTAAAGAAAGATACGGAAATGGTGGTAATCACATTTTTTAATGGAAGAACATAGATTCAAATCTGGTTTCAACAGGAAGGAAAAAAAAGTAAGAGACAGAGTGAGGGCGACTCTAGGGGCATCTGAAGGAAAGGATAGAAGTCTGCTGGGTGGAGGACAGACAAGCACTTGGCAAACCTGTCTCTCCCTCTATGAATATTTGATGCAAGGGACTAAAACCAGCACCGTGAACTCTAAAAAAGTGTGACAGCTGAAAATGCTTCGAGAGAGCGGCTTACAGCAGCCATCACAGAGCAAAACTCAGGGAGAGCTGCTACTTGGAGAGGCGTCTGGGAGAGGGAGGACAAGCAAGAGAGTCGGCACGTGAGCGTGTAGAAACATGGCAGGGTCGAGACACTGCAAACTGTAGCGGTAGACACACACACACTTACACACAAATCTGTGTTTGAGGGGATTTGGGAAAACAGAAGCAGCCAGATGAAAGGGGGATAAAAGTGAAGGCCTGTGTGAATCCTTCTCTAAAACATATGATTAAATTTTGACGTACACTACCGTTCAAAAGTTTGGGGTCACCCAGACAATTTTGTGTTTTTCATGAAAACTCACACTTTTATTTATCAAATGAGTTACAAAATGAATAGAAAATATAGTCAAGACATTGAGAATGTTAAAAATAATGATTTTTAGTTGAAATAATAATTTTGTCCTTCAAACTTTTCTTTCATCAAAGAATGCTCCCTTTGCAGCAATTACAGCATTGCAGACTTTTGGCATTCTAGCTGTTTATTTGTTGAGGGAATCTGAAGAAATTTCACCCCATGCTTCCTGAAGCACCTCCCACAAGTTGGATTGGCTTGATGGGCACTTCTTGCGTACCATACGGTCAAGCTGCTCCCACAACAGCTCAATGGGGTTGAGATCTGGTGACTGCGCTGTCCACTCCACTACAGACAGGATACCAGCTTCCTGCTTCTTCCCTAAATAGTTCTTGCATAATCTGGAAGTGTGCTTTGGATCATTGTCCTGTTGTAGGAGGAAATTGGCTCCAATCAAGCGCTGTCCACAGGGTATGGCATGGCATTGCAAAATTGAGTGATAGCCTTCATTATTCAAAATCCCTTTTATCTTTTACAAATCTCCCACTTTACCTGCACCAAAGCAGCCCCAGCCCATCACATTACCTCCACCATGCTTAACAGATTGCGTCAGGCACTCTTCCAGCATCTTTTCACTTGTTCTGCGTCTCACAAATGTTCTTCTGTGTGATCCAAACACCTGAAACTGTCTGTCCATAACACTTTTTTCCAATCTTCCTCTGTCCAATGTCTGTGTTCTTTTACCCATTTTAATCTTTTCCTTTTATTGGCCAGTCTCAGATATGGCCTTTTCTCTGCCACTCTGCCTAGAATGCCAGCATCCCAGAGTCACCTCTTCACTGTAGACGTTGATACTGGTGTTTTGCAGGTACCATTTAATGAAGCTGCCAGTTCAGGACCTGTGAGGCATCTATTTCTCAAACTAGAGACTCTACTGTACTTGTCTCCTTGTTCAGTTGTGCACCGGGGTCTCCCACTTCTCTTTCTACTCTGGATAGAGCCTGTTTCTGCTGTTCTCTGAAGGGAGTAGTACACATCGTTGTAGGAAATGTTCAGTTTCTTGAAAATTTCTCGCATGGAATATCCTTCATTTCTAAGAACAAGAATAGACTGTCGAGTTTCATATGAAAGTTCTCTTTTTCTGGCCATTTTGAGAGTATAATCGAACCCACAAATGTGATGATCCAGATACTCAACTAGCTCAAAGAAAGGCCTGTTTTATAGCTTCTTTAACCAGCAAAACCCTTTTCAGCTGTGCTAACGTAACTGCACAAGGGTTTTCAAGTTGTTTCTAATCATCCATTAGCTTTCTAACGCGATTAGCAAACACAATGTACCATTAGAACACTGGAGTGATGGTTGCTGGAAATGAGCCTCTATACACCTTTGTAGATATTCCATTAAAAACCAGACGTTTGCAGCTAGAATAGTCATCTACAGCATTAACAATGTATAGAGTGTATTTCTGATTAATTTAATGTTATCTTCATTGAAAAAAAACAGTGCTTTTCTTTCAAAAATAAGGACATTTCTAAGTGACCCTACACTTTTGAACGATAGTATAAATTTACGGCAGTTTGATTGGAAGAAAATAACTCAAATGCTGGGATCTTTACTCATCTGAAAATTCCATCACTGCTCTTGCCTTCCTCTTTAAGAAGTTAGACCTGCCCCATTGTCCTTATTTTGAGAGTTTTTGTCTATCCTTGTGGGGACATCAGGTCATTACAAAATGTACTGGAACACACACGCAGGTTTGCACACACTGACACACCGTGGGCAGGCAGGGCCATTGAAATATTGATGGAGGCTCTCTCCTCGCCTTAATGAAAAATCATCCGCCGATGAATGTTTCATCCCTCCAGATGCATGCATCACCTCGCCATTTTTAACAGATGAGGCGATTCGCTGTAGAAACACAAACAGTGGAGGAACGGATCTCACCACAATTTGTTGCTCTCAGCGCACAAAAGAGAGGAAAGAGCTGGAGGAGACTTTAAACAGGAAGAGATGAAAGCAGAGGAGGAAGGAGGACAGCATCACATCACATCCCCTCACTGACAGATTTTTCCCACACTATTTAACAAAAAGCAGAGAGCTATTAATGATGTAGACTGTCAGAGAGGGAATTTTCACATGATTTCGGGCTGCCATTTAGAGATCACTTCACAATGCTTCATCAACCCTCTCGAGATGCAGACTCTTGATGTTCCAGCTCTGCACAGCACAACACTTCATGGATCTAAACATACAAGAGATGAAACAGAAATCAAAAGAACTAAAGCTCTGTAATGAAGACCCATTCTGCTTTGTGTTGGACTGATTGACTGGTTCGTCTAGTATGTTGTCAATGTTTGAACCATGCAACAATTGCAATGCAAATACAGTCACCATTTCTTAACTTTCCTCCTCCTGCATGGGCTACCCGGCCGCCCCCACCTTATCTGATCTGAGCAGTGTTTACTGAGTTGTAAGAGTAAAAGAGTAAAAATCACTCTGTGAGGTGGATGTGTGAAAATATCAGAGCCTGAATGATTGGAAATACTCTAGAAAATGTCAGGAGTTCATGTGTGAGAGGGGCTCTACACTAACTGCTTTGTGAGGCTGTAGATACAACAGTGCTGTACGGTAAAGGTTAATGTTAGCAGTGACAATGTTTCTAGTTGAAGAGCTAATTTTCACCATGCTCACCAACTGAGTTAACACTTCAACTTTGAAACACAAGTACATGTTGACTTACCAGTGAATCCAGTGATCACTTTTATGATAAATAGGTTAGGTTTAGGGTTAGGTTGATGTGTGATAAATTACGTTAAATACTTAAAATTGACTCTTAAGAGTTCCCTCATCTTCATCTAATGGTAGAAATTCCATCTGTAAGAACATGGGTGAAGTTATGATCAAAATATTTGAAGACTCATAATTTTACATCAGGATGTAAAACAACCCGGTCTGAGTATGCACAGATGTTCAACAGTCAACTGGGTAGAGCTAAAAAGAAACTGTAGAAGAAGAAGAAGAAGAAGAAGAAGAAGAAGAAGAAGAAGAAGAAGAAGAAGAAGAAGAAGAAGAAGAAGAAGAAGAAGAAGAAGAAGAAGTCTTTACTGTTCAGACCACACTGCTGACATGGACATCTTGTGTTTTGTACAGATATATGGCAGACTTCTGAGAGCAAAACTTAAGCAGAAATTAAATAAAAGTAACAAAACAAGGCCTGAATTATTTCACGGCTTTGACAATGTGTACTTAGGTAGCTTGGGTGGAACAAGAACACAACAGCACCAGGCAAAGGGAAACTTTTAGTTTACCAAGGTCCCCTGAAAATGAAAACCTGGTTCATTCCTGTCTGTTTCCTTCTTTTTCTGTTATACTCTTTAGATTACAGGTTCCACCTTGAAGAGTTCCAGTCTCTCTGGCCATTGTGTATGAATGTTTTATTGGCCTCTTGTCTTAATATGCTGACTCAGCACTAAAGAGCTTAAGTTGATGAATCAGATCTATATGGGCAGCTAGCATGTGTGAGAAGTATGCTATGTTTCATGTCAGCGTCAGCCACCGACCCACTAACCCACTTAACACCAGCATCCTATAGTTTCTGCCATGCAAGGCTGCATCTGCTCTGGAGCTCACACCACCTGCTTGAACATAATCTTACACTCGTCATACACTATATATATCGTCCATGCCACATGTCATAACAGCCTGAGTGCCGTGAGTTTGCACACAAGCTGTTTTAACTATCCAACCGTGGCGACATCAATAATTGAGAGCATTAAAGAAGGATACATGAATAGTTTTTGTTTAGTTTCAAGAACATGTACATTCCTTTTGACAGCAGCCCATATGTTAGATAAAGATACAGAGATTTTAGTGTGCTAGATTGCATTACAAAACGTGTGCACTCATATCCATACATGGCTTTAAATCCATGCACAGATACACCCAGAAGATGTAAGCTAACTATGAAATACATTCTGTAAATGTTTAAAGCTTAAAGCCGGCTGTGTTAAATACTTGATCCTGATTGGTCAAAACTCCGGCGGTGCAGATGAAGCCAGCCTTTGTGAAGAGGGAGTTTTTAGATCCTCTGTGAGGACAGATCCCAATGGGCTGGAAGCTCGTATGGTTTTAGGGAGATGAAGCTTTTTGAGAATGGAGAATAATTCACTTTTTGTGTTTTAGTTCAGTGTTACTTTAATTTTAGCTCTTTTGTTGTAGAGGATGTGAAAGTCTCACTCATATCGTCTTTAACAAAGCAAATATTTCTCCTGTGTGTTTGAGTGCTAACCTTCAGCCAAATATTTAGCAAACAATATGTAGTTATATATGTTTCTGAGTTTTCAAAGCTGTGGATATATGTTTAATTTGAAGATTTTTGGCTTTTACACTGAATATATATTATTTTAATGCAAAATACAGTAATTGATTTAGTTTAGGATATGTCATTGATTGAGGGCTGAGGATTGAAGCATAGGAGGCTCCTGCAACCCCTAAAGTGGCCATGTATTGCAAATGAGGTACAACTTCACATGCTCGAATTACAAATTGTTCAAGATCTAGTAAGTTTTCTAAAGCATGAAAAAAAAAATAACACAAATGTTTGAAAAGGTCACGCATGGTGTAGCTGAGTGTGGCTGCACTGTTGTTTGGGGCACATTTTCCTCCTCAGCCTCCCTCTTCCCTCACTCTAACAGCAAACATGTAAAAAGAACTATAACTCCTCCGGGCTATTTTTCCAAACTCTTGCCAGATTGTAAATGACTGCAACTTGTTTGATTGGCAGTGCTTAACAAGCCAGCACAGAAAAGGCAGCTTATGTGCACAAGCGGTCGTGCTAAAATGCATCCGTCCTTATTAAGATTCAGAAAGGATTGGCTGATTTTGTCTTTACGCTGCTCTCTGTCTCTTCATTGTTATTGAGTGAAAACCCATTAAAGCTGGGCTAAGACTTGGCAAGCTTGCAGGATGCCGCCAATACAACTCGGCTGACATTGTCTGTACCCTTGATACCTCAGCCGTTCACCGGTCTCACGCTGAATGATAGAAATATTGGAATTCAACAGATTTTCCCCGGCAAAGCAGAGACACTCTCCTCAGCTGCAGTTAAACACAATACAAGAGGTGAACCGGCTAAATTGAAATGATAAAACAGTTTCAGCAGGCGCTTCTGGAGACAATAGTGCCAATCAGGAAGGGTCCTAAAGGCGTGAATAAGGAAAGAGCAATGTCAATGAATCCTTCTATAATATCCCTCTGTGCTGGGAGACTACGAGTAACATGCTGCATAATGGTTTAAAAACTTTTCTTTTAGCTCTGCAGCCATGCTAATCCCAATAACCTCTGTCACTGATGGAAAGAAAGTATGAATAGAAAATAAATGTACCTTTGGCTCTTTGCACTGACCCAAAAGCCTTGCCGTCAGCTGTTTTCTCAACTACGTAGCTCTTCTTGTGCAGCTGCTTCATTTTTAATTGTTAATTCAGTTACCTGCTCCCTGGCTGATCTCTGCAGCTTAAATTCACATGTTCTACCTCATTTAAGCTGTCGCTGGGCCAGCCATCAAGCCAAATACTAATCAATGGTGGAAACGTTCCACTATCAGCAAGGCTAATGGTTTGCTTATACTACCCTGATTTGAATTAAAGCCGTTGACACATGGTATAGAAATAAACAGAGAGGTGTATGTTGCAGCAGACCCTGTTGAAAAATGTCTGAATAAATCACAAAACTTTCAGATACTATGACTTACTTACAGCGGTGATGTAGTGAAGCAAGTGGACCTATGTGAGACCAATCAAGAGTCGTGTTCAAGAGAGGTTTTTGATAAATGAGAAGAAATGTAGTGAGAGCAGATGTCTCCATAAAGGGCTCTTTACTGCAGCCAAAGATCTCCCAAGCAAAATTGTTGCTGTTTCTCTGTGATGTACAGAAAGTCACTTTTCTTTTTTCCAACTCACGACTGGCACGTCTCTAGACTTATATACCACCTGCAATATTGTCCAGATTATGCACAAAGCACTGAATGGTTTAGTCCTAAATTCCATTAATAATCCTCTCATACACTACGAACCACCAAAACTGCTCAGGTCTTCTGGGAAAGGTCTATTTCCTTGCCCAGAGTCAGAACCAAACATGGAGAAGCAGTTTTTTTCTATGTTAATGCTCAATGTATCTGGAACAAATTCCCAGAGAGTTTCAGCAGACCAGACAAATGTCAGGTCTGCTTAAACTCTCAGTTCTTTAAATTTGAGGCCAAAGACTTACCTGCTTACATCTGCCTTTTTAAAATGTAGTGTAACAAATCATCTCCATACCTAATTTAATTAACATAAAAGTCACACGGGAATGCAAGACACAGGCTCTGTTTTCGGAGAGCTATAAGAGAGAAAAAGATTTAAACTATCATCCTGAATGAAGACTTCCATTACATTCAGCAACGTGTACTTTCTATGCAGATGTGTAGCTCTTTTTTTTGCCTTAAAGACCACTTTCTTCATAGCTATGTGCTGGCAATACTAATGAAGTGTGTGTAATGATTGAATGAAGTGGAAACAGAGTCCCATTTTCTTTTGTACTGTACAAATTATTACGACATCAGAGAGATATTGTTTCAACAAATTGCCTGTAAAAGCCTGAAATATTGTGGTGGGCAGATGTGCAAAAACTAAATTGGTTGTTTAATTTTGACGTGTTAGTGTAGTGTGATATTTTTTTTAATTTTCTTTTATTCTGCTAATTTTTCGCTCTCATTTCCCTTTTAAGGAATGATCATGCAGTGCGCTTTGACCCTGGACTGCACAAATTTATGGTGTTTTGTAAGCCCATGCGTGCTGGGCATATGATTGTGTGCATGACACAATAATAAAGTAAACATTTCAAACTTCAAACTAAAATGATAATGCTTTTTTTTCCCCCTATTTTTTCACTGCGTTATGAACCCCCTTATAACAAATGCTACCTACGTGAGACATAAATACATTGTTACATCACTGTTATGTGGCCCCATGGGGCGAATAACTATCTGAAATTGACCCAACACAATTCACCTGAAACAGTTGGATCCATGGGATTTATTTATAGATGTAAAAACAACCAAATCTTTATTCAAAGACCAAATATAACTAAATTCCCTGATTGAGATTAGTTCCAGCTGCTGTCTTCTGATGTTAAGCATCCAGGTGCACCTTGTTGAATAATCAGTATCACCTGAGGAGTTACAGACAATGGAAAGAGACAAACAGCAGGGAGAACATTCAGCCACAACAAAATCAAATACATACAATTAGATGATGATTATACAGCCCGCTTCAACCCACCTCCATCTTTGACAAGGAGTTTTGTTCTGAAAGGTTCACAACCCCTAAAGGTACTGTATTTTCTGCAGTTTTGTTTTGTTCAATTTAGAGGATAAGTATTTCTTTTTAATGAGGCCTTGACGTTTTTAGTAGCTTCAAGGGTTTGACTTTACTTCAAGTTTGACACCAAAGTGTTACAAGAACACTCTGTCTTAACCTTATTGTGTTGCCTCTGCTCGGGGCGTATTTACAGCTGACCAGTCTGAGTGTGAGGTGGACCAAAACGGCCTCCAGGGGGTGACAAGCTACAGGTGACCAGGATGCAGAGGAAAATCAGGGAGGATTGGACAGCTGCTGCTGAGCTGGAAGAAGATGAACTTTAGAGAGAGGAGAAGAAGGTGAGTCATACTTGACCTCATTTCTTATGGTTGCAGGCAGAAAAGGAAAAAGGACAAAGCTAATGGGGAAAGAAGGAAATGACAGTCATAATAATTGTGTTAATGGGTTTATATGTATTGATTCCAGTAGCTATAGCTTTAAAGGTAGTCTTATTTTAAATGTTCAGCCCACCGTTGATCCTTAACTCCAGAAAGCACTGCTGGACAGTTTCCTATTCGAATTAAACACTTGTCATTGAGGTGCCCCATTTACTCCACTGCAATGAAACACTCTGCATAAAAGCTGTTGAGCAAAAGCATTAATATACTGTACAAACCCAAGCTTTTTTACTTTATGCTCTAAGCCTTGACTGTCCTATTATACAGGTCATACATTTACTTCACAGTTAAAGGATACAGTCAAATGTAAAAGCAGAATAAAGTCACAAATAACCAACTGAATCTTCAGTCAAACATTGAAGGGAATTCGATTTCTTTTTAAGTCAGTGTCCATATTTTCATGAACCACATACATTTCTCTTTATTACTGTTTTTAAAAGGCACTGTGCTAAAAATGGTCCATTACAGGAAAAAGACCTGTACTGGTTTTGTACTCATGCTAATGCATCTTCCATCTTTCACTCAAACAAAGTGTGTGACTGCTCGTCTCCTGATTTCCTACTCTGCTTTTGTCTTTGTCAGTTCTACCTCTTTTCCATTTCAGTGATGGAGGCTTTCACTGCTAATGCTAACCCTAGCTCTTAAGTTCTATCTGCGCTCTAATGCAAGATTTCCTGCTGTCAGAAAAGTCATTTTTATCACAAGTGAAAAATCTCTCCTGCAAGTAAAACTAATTAAGTTATGTTAGCATAAAATAAGTTATGTTAGCATAAAACATTTCTGCTTCTTGCTCTGCTGCTCAGGTGAAAATAAAAGATAACCCAATGCTAGGTATCATGCCTGATAATAAACATTTCTTGCTTTTTACTTTCACAATTTGAGCATTTATGTCGCTAACACGATTTATTTTGGTTATCACATAAAATCTTACTCCGTGCAATTTCACCCCAATTGCTTTGTTTTGAATAGTTTAGGGTTTTTTGGGGATTTTTTTATTAGATAGGACAGCTAAAAGCTGGGGTTGGTAGTCTCGGAAAACTAGCATGAATTTGAATGGAGCATTTCCTCATGACTCCGTCTAACCCTCCCCTCCTCCCTCGAAGCTCCTCCAAAACAACGCCCCCCCCACTCACATTCACGAGCGCCGCTGACTTGCGACCATATAATCGTGACTGATTCAAAACCGGTCCTCACCAAGCTTTTTTTCACTCTTTTTTAGGAACACATTATGTATTGATTGCCATCAGGATATAAAGATCATTTTAACCAAAAAGTGTATCTAAATCTGACTACCAACCCCAGCTTTAAGAAAGATGAGGTGTGGGGAGAGAGTGGGGGATGACATGCGCCAAATCCTGTTGGGAAGTCCTTTCCTACCAGCACCAGCAGTGCGATGAGGACTACAGTCTCTGTACACAGAGTGCCTGCTCTACCTGCTGAGATAAACTTTAACCCCCAAGTGTTGCATGCATCTCACGAGTTTCGTGACTTATAAGCCCATCAATCAGTGAATAAATGCATGCAACAATACATCATCACTCTGTGCACATCGACACATGTAAATAAACTGGCTGTAATCAGTACCAACTGTTATCCAACTGGAAGAGGGGTTAAAGGTTGTCACTTGGCAGAGTGTGCTTCCATGTGAAGGAAAGTTAGGCCCAAATGTTGTGGGGATTCTGTTTTTTTGTCCTCCCCTTCCTCTCACCTCGTTTCTACCCCCCTCCGTTCATCAGCCTCCTGCAGGTCATTACTACCTAAGAAGAAGGAGGTAATTGGTGTGATTTGTGCCTAGTGCTTTCTTGAATTGCCTTTTTGAAACAACCACAGCCAATGAAGAAGAAGCAGAAAAAGGCATTTTAGTGTTTTTATGTTTGCTTGTGAAGCAAATGCCTCTTTGAAAATCCCCCCTGTTGAAAGCATGCAGCTGAGATGAATAACCTTTGTAGATGAACCCTGTTGTTGGAGCAGCTCTTGCTTTTGAAATACAGAAACAAACCTTATGAATACAAACGCCAATCATGCAAATCTGACAATACCCCATCATTTTTATTGTACATTTCTTCATTCATGCAGCAGCTTGCTGGCAGACAAATGAGAACGAATAATCACAGGTGGTTGGAACAGACATTGGCATTACCAGAAGGCTCTTACAGCCTGAAAGCACTGTTGTGTGCCACTGCCTCGCGGCATCAGACAGAACCCATGCATCATAACAATACAGCGTTGGCACACTCGGGACATATTGACACAGCAGTATATCCAGGTTGGCAAGGTGGCAATCATGGCCGCACACTGGCAGACCTGGCAGAAACATGATCTGGAAGAGCTGCCGACCGGAGCCTTGGGCATAGCTGTTGGCATGCATTGGCATTTATAGTGCTGCTGTAATGAGTGTGTGATTGATTGGAACCACAATGGGGGCTCATGTACTCAGAGCAGTATACAGCACACACAGGCGGCTGGCACCCCTGGATTAGAGGACCCCTGGGCTCATACCCAGATTAAAGGGTTACATTTAACAGCATGAATAAAAGATTTAAATTTTTCTCTTTGGAGCGTCCCCCTAGGAGAAATGATTGGACTGTGTTTACATTTGACTGCTGGATGAAGCTTTTACCATTTCCTGTTTCCTCTTGAAATATACACACTTGCTTGCAGCAAAATGTCTCTATCTGTAGCTTTGTGCATGCAAGGGCAAGCAGAATTTAAATATGTAATTACCAGCTACAAATTGTACAAATAGGATGCCTGGAATATGATTATGCCAGTGTTAAAGGTTACCTCAGTCATTTGGATAATTACATTTACATGCCTGGGGCCAGGCTCTCCTTGAGGAGGGGAGGGCATGCAGGGAACAGTGGTGTCACCTGAAATGTTTTGGAGGAAGCATCCAGGGACTTACTGTTATCATGCTTTAATGAGGACATTTGCAACTGTGGTCAACATCATTCTGCTCAAACCTGAAGAAGAAGGATGGCTGTGGGTGCTTCTATGATTTTAATCTTTCTAATTGGCTCTATAGTTCATGAGCTAATGTAATGAATGAGGATGGATGGTGCGCCTTAATCAACTACAGGAATCGTGGGTAAACCAGCGGGCAGCAGGGGCCCCTGGCACGCTTTGACTCTCACCCCGTTGCACTATTTTATCTTCAGCTCCCTGCTCACTTAACCAAATGAATGGGCTGCTCACATGTCGTCATGGTGATATTTCACACATTTTTACCAGCATCGTAAATATAACAGTCATTTCTTCCACTCTTCCCGGCTATGCTTTGTTAATTATGTATTTATAAGCCTGAGCAGTGCTTTATTGTGTTTCTTTTTTTTCATTGTAGCTCATACTCTGTCTTGCCAAGACTCAACTGCAGAATGTAAAATAAGAGCCTATAAAACGTGAGATTTACCACAACATCAAGTGGAATTAAGGAACAAAACCCTGATCTGGGGCTATTTCAATCGGGGAATTATCAAACAGTTTCAATTGATTGGTTACTCATCATTCAATCTAGGGCAATGGGCTAACGCAAGCGTAACAAGAGTTGGCTTCAGCCTCAGATGATGACTTGCACATAATCAATGCCTGATAATACAGAGGCTGCCCTAAATATTGACGAGCAGAGCAATACTCCCCTCTGTTTCCCCATTCATTCACAGATGGGTCAATTAAAAAGGCGCCTTGGTCTCAGACTCCTCTCTCCAGTTGGTTAGAGCAGGTTGGAGTCTCATGGGAGACAAAGGTGAAAGGGTGAAAGAGCCAGGGATTTAGGGCCTAGAGGCACAGTGATACACAGTTGGTCTTTTTACCCAAAGAAGGATAAGATGCTGAAAAGATATACTTATCAGGCAGCTCATCAGCTAACAGCTGCAGCATCACAGGTGCAGCTTGGCGTGGGACGGGCTTAAAGCAAAGTCAGAAAATCAACTTTAAATCAAGGCAGGGTTAGAGTCTCTTGGTCTTATTCAGTGACTTCTTCCAGTGCCAGCAAGAGACGGTATACACAAATCTGATTAACTACTGGAAGTTTAAGATGCAGTGGCATCTTACTTTTACCATACATTTATATGTACTTTCTCACATTGATGTAGATGACCGTGGGAAGACACTAACTTCATCTAGAAGAAGTGGATATCACTTACAAAAAGTCATCCATAAGGTTTATAAGCCTTAAGTTTGTCATTTTGTTTGTGGCCATTTTTTTACACCTAGATTTGAGCGGATTGTTGGAGAGGTTGGATGCACATTGATTCGACTTGACGATGGTAGAACCAGAGGGGCTTGTAGATTACAAAGAAGCCTAAAGCATAACATCTGTTTCTGTCTTTTTAAAACAAAATGGGACCATAATCGTTAAAATGAATACCATCTTTTGTGGAAGAAGACCAACAACTAGCCACTGAGACCATAAACCTATTAGGTAATGTATTGAGTGTCGCGTAGGGTAATTTTCTGATTTATATACAATCAACTGTCTTTTGCAACAAGTGGAGTCCCCTCCTGCTTTTCATCAGTGAGATTAGATTTAAGAAGTTTACAGTACTTCAGAATTAGCTGTACTTTGGGAACTAAGGTACCCTATTCATTGTCTTTGTTGTTCAGGATACTCATTAAGGGTACCCCAGCAAGTCTTGTCCTCAGTTTCCACATGAGTTAACCCAGATGGGTTAATGGTGGACCATACTAGCTCTGATTACAGGTCCCATATGTGCTTATACGTGTGTAGCCCAAATGCAACCTAACCGGTATCTACAGTATGTTCGCTGTCTAAATACTGTTCTCATTGGAGCCCGTGTATGTTCTAGTCACTGCAAATACGGGCCCAAACAACAATCTGTTTAAGACTGGTCTGAACCATAACCTGGTGAAACCTTCTTAATCTAGGCAAGCTCATTTAGGCTCCTCTTGGACATGTTGGATCATGCATTCATAGTCTGTACTTGAGGATTTTTTGCAAAAGAGTGAGCAAAGCCATTATTAGGAACAGCATACTAAGTGGCAAGGGATCGGACATTTTCATTATTTTGCATTTTATGTGTGCTTACAAAAGTCTTTCTTATTAAAAACTGGAACGTGAAGGAGAAAACTACCCGTTTTTGGCAGTTTCTTTGTACAACACACGCCCACTGGGCCAAGAGGTTTTGTTTGGTGGTAAGTCAGGAAATTAGTTTGTTAAGAGAGGGTGGTCTGATGTTCTCCTTCCACACTGCAACCCTGAGACAAATTTAACTCATAAAGCTGGGAGAAAATGAATGAACCTGATGACAGCGACCCACTAACCTCCTCCCAAAACCATATCTCCCACCTCTCACCCCTTACCTCCCCTAACCCAGTCCTGCAGGTATCATCTTACTTCTCCAGGTGACCCCTGACCTCTCAGTGCTGTCAGGCGATATGTTAATGGGACAGTGTTACCAAACCACTAATATAAATGCCAGTGTCACAACAATGAAAGCTCACAGACACAGATCTGACCTGACAACCCCAGGAGTTTATAAGAAGTGGACAGTTATAAAGGGAAGCTCTGTCTGAAAAGAAAAGGCTTGTGCAGTCTCTTGTTCTGTCACGTTAAAGGAAGATACACACTGGTTATGAATGATCAACTAAGTAAAGTGTGGTGGGCATTCACAATGGACAGATAGGGTAAGAAATGCACTGATAGATATTAGTTTCTCTGTCAAGTAAGGTTTTTAAAGTATCTGTCTGGTCGTCTAGCTGCTCCTGTTTCTGGCCTTGTCTATTTGTTGGCCTTGTTGCTGCAACAATATATCCAAGTCTGCGTTTTGATGCAAAGTACTTGAACAGCACCTGTTTTTTAAAGCTTGTTCCATGTTGCCTTAAAGCTCAGTGTGAGGATGCTTGAAACACTGAAAGTGAATCAAAGCACTAAAGTCAGGGGCCATCTTTTGAGACGCCAGCTGTGATTTTTCATGAGTGTTTACTTTTATTCGTCACAATAATGTTCACAGAAACTTAAGCTCTCAACACAAAGACTGTTACAGTTGCTTCCAATTCTCCATATAAGTTGAATCAATTGTGTGAATCCTTTCGCCCACTAGTGTAAACCTCTTCATTTGCAGTCAGGTACATCTCCTGGCCAGCAAGGAGCCTTTCTGTGTGGAGTTTGTAAGTTCTTCTTCTACATCCAGGTTCCCTCCACGTACTCTGGCTTCCTCCCACAGTCCAAAGACATGCTCGTTAGGTTATATGGTGACTCTAGATTGCATCGTATTGTAGTCTGAATGGTTGTTGGTCTCTATGCGTCAGCCCTGAGATTGATTGGCGAGTGGTCCAGAGTGTAACCTGCCCGTAGGTCATAAAGAGGCATTACTGTTCATTTCAGTCTGTTTCATAACCAGTCAAAAACTCCTCTCAGGAGATTTAAGTTTCTACTTTACATTATTGTATCTGTGTATGTCAGTTAATTAGAGCCTCGTTCTAATGCTCTACTCCTTTTCAATGCATTTTGATCCCATTTCATTGATTGATGCCAGCCTGAGCTGTGATGTCACCTTCCTCATCTGACACTCCGAGCTCTAATTAACTCTGTGTGATAAGAGGCGCAGAGTGCAGACAGAAAAGCAGCGATCAATCTCTTCTCACTGGTCAGCAGTGTAAATGTTTAGATGTACAGCCGTGTTACTTCCCGTGTTAACACACACATCCATTAGACGGGGATCTATCCAGACTCCCTCTGACCTGCGGGGCCTTATCTGTGGGAGACTCTGCACCTGGACACTGGACGTTTGTGTGTGTGTGCAGGTGGGAGTGGATCAATGCACATATATAAATGTGTGTCTGTAGTTTTTTATGGTTGTTTATGTGTGTTTGTGGGAGATATGGATGATGTTGCGGTGTGAATGTGCATGCATACATCAAAGTGTCAGAGACCTCATGAATGTGTGCAGAAGCGTGACTTCCTCAGTGTGAGTTTGTGAGTTTTTTTATGTCACAGGTCGGACTGGGAGAGACTGGGAGGTTGATGGGATCGTGACATAACAACCACAACATGCCCCCCTACACACACACATACACACACAGTCCTATCCTTTTTATAAGGAATGCCATTTTTCAGCCTCAGTCTGACTTTCCTGTTTGAATTAGAGGTGCAAACATCAGCCAGCCTTGATAAATGGTGTTTATCCAGGGCCAAAGGATCAAGGCAACTGTAATGCAGTGTAAATTGATGAAGAAACAAACAGAGGGAGAACAAAAGAGAGTGTGAAAAAACGATGAAGTCAACATTATAGTCACTGTGCGTCTGTGTGTCTGTGTGTGTGTGTGTGTCTCTCTGTGTGTGTGTGTGGCTGGGGGGAAGCGATGAGAATGTGGAGCAGAAATAAAAGGATAGGTGGATTTTAAGTCGGGTTAAAGAAGAGCAAAGCAGGGGACCATCAAGAATGTCTGGAGGCCACTCTTATCTCCCTGAATGAAAGGAATGCACACACACACCCACACACTCACACACACAGGGCAGCTAAATTAAGATGTGCACTGAAGGAGAAGCAAGAACAAATCAATGGGCAGTTTAGCACCCATCTTCTAGAGGATGTAAGAATACCTTAAGGGTAAGATACAAAAGTGTGTGTGCTTGTGTTAGGCCCTTTGTGTGTGTGCGCTTAGCAGGGACTGCTGACAGAGAATTAGCTTGTGCACTTTTAGCTGCAGGGGACCTGGGTGGGAACATACACCCACGCAAAACCTCAATCAACATCCCCCGTCCTCCCACTACCCTGCACCCCAGCAGGCCCATCTACCCAACTGCCTGGAACCTCTGTGAATGGGGTGAAAGGAGTGTGTGTATGTGGTATGTGGTAGGGGGGTATTTAATGACAGAGCGGCAGGGTGTCCCTAAGCCACCCGTGGGTGTACCTGAAAGAACATCAACCTCTCTGAATGAGGCTTAAACGGCAGTGAGCTGAGGGGGTGAGGGGTGCAAATCAGTATTATGTAGCTTTGTTTCACAAAGAAAGGTAAAAAAAAAAAGGGGGGGGGGGTACGTCAAACCTCATCCAAAAATCTGTCACTTCAATTCTGCCTTTAAGCTTTTCTCACACATCAGATCGTTACTAACTCTGAGTTCCTATTTTTGTCCAAATGATGGCTTCTTTTTGGCCACAGGGGTTCTTTTACGTAAACAAGCAGCTGAATTTAAAAATGATGTAACCTTGATAAAACATATTAATCAGCTGTCTTACTTATTACCCGGCTGTGTTTAATACTTAATTGTGATTGGTCCAAAGCCCAGAACATTGTTAATAAATTATGAATAGCAAAAGCGTCGCCAAGAACAACCTGAACACATAATTTTTAAATCCATAAATCAAACTAAAACAAAAGTTTGAGTCAACTTGTTCATAATTTTAGTTTAAGCTTTAATTAATGACTCTCCTCTTATTTATTATTTTCATTTGAAGGTGAGGCTATAAATAAAAAAACAGTTTCCTCATGAGGTGCAGTTCATAAGGGGTCAGCCTTTAAATATCTTTTGGGATATGATGATACAAATCACTCCAAGACGTCCATTGTGTCTGATCAAAATCATAACTCTACATTCATCTGTGTAAGATCTGGAGGCGCAGTGGGTAGAAGTGGGTTAGGGGGTGTTAGGGGTGGGAGGATGGAGGGGAACCACTATAACGCTGCAGTTGTTCTGTGCCTGTGTATACTCTTGCCCCCAGAGTTTGCTATAAAAGAATGTGCGATGATGTGTTCTCTTGAAAACGTAGAACTCCATTGTGTCCCTGCCAAGTTATGCTGAGTATAGCGACCACTCTACTCTGGCGCGTTTGAGCTCTTTGGATTTAACTTTTTGGGAATGCTGCTGACTTGTTTAGTTTAAAAAAACAAGGGTGGCATTTCTCATGCTGTTATCTGATCAAATTCATGAAGCAGCGTTCAGAGAAGTTATCACACTGACCCCGAACTGCCCCTGTTTTGTTGAAGAGGACCAGTGTCTGTTTTGTACAATCATAAATGTAATGTGAATTAATATGAGATCAGACATTCAGGGCATATTTGCTCTAAAAATACTCATGTGGCAGAAGACTATTTTTTTTAAGTTATGTTTTGGGGCATTTTTGCATTTTATTGGACAAGAAAGCTGGAGAGAGACAGGAAATGTGGGGGGTAGAGAGCGGGGAAAGACATGCAGAAAATAGAGGTGAACCTGCAGCCTCTGCGACTAGGACTATAGCCTCTATATATGGGGCGTGCAACCACTATGCCAAAAGCGCCCCAGCTTGAACACTTTTATCCAAATGAGAGAGAGGAGGAGGTTTTCAGCGATGTACTACCTAGTGTGTTGTTGCCAGTCATTTTGAAATAGAGTTGATGGGTTGTGTCACTGTGAGACAGAACAGTGCGTACTGGGAGCACTGGGGAAAACACATGAAGCACAGAGTTCATGAATAAGAATCTTTTCTGTGATATTCTGTTTTCTTTATTCAGCCAGTTTCTCTGTTCAGGATCATTAAAGTTGTAGTTAGCAACATCTAAAAGCCAGACTTCAAACATCTCCTTCATTAACTCTCTGAAGACGTTTTTTAAAGTTTTACCAACTTAATGACTTGGTTTGAAACTGATACTCACTGATACATAATTTAGAATTAGATTAAAGAAATCAGACCAGTGAGGTAATGAATGCAGATACTGTTTGCTTTCATGGATTTGGTGTGTTTAAGTCGTGATTCGCTGACATTTGGGAGGACAGTTTAACAGAGCGACTTAAACAGAGTTGAAGTATAACATTTGAACATAGAGCAGAGCGTCGTTTGAGAGAAATGAGTTGATAAATAGGGAGAGAGCCACTTCTTCCCTCTTTCTTTGTTTCTTTTTCCCCTCCCTAACACCCACGCACACACCCTGGCTGACCCCGTCTCTTTGTCATCATCCATTAGTAATTAGGAGCTGTTTCCTGAGTATCCAGAGGCTGGCTGAATAAAGGCTTTAGAGGATATAATAATAAATAATAATCAGACTCAACCAATTAAGACTGATTACCCGCTGCACGATGCTTGGAGCTACACACTGCTCTGCTCTTATACACAGATAATGGTTCATGCTTTATGTGGATATAATATATGAGTAGGCCCACTTAAATGCACATGCTGCCAGGTTTCATCCAAAATTAAGCCAGTTCCTTACTCAATTTCTTAAAGCAACAGGACACCCAAATCCACAACACTTTTCTAGTGTAATTTATGACCTTTGTGCATAACAGAAAATATGTAAAGCCTCTTTCACACAAACACTCCTGGTATTGAAACTTTCATGAGCTCTACTACGAAACTTTCCAAAGTTTCTTGTTCACAGTGGTCCCTTACAGTGTGGAGTAGTCCATGTCAGATGCAGAGGGTGGTGTACAGGATGGAAGATGAGTCCAAGAGCCCAGGACACGACATCAAAAGTGCTGAAGATGCATTTTCAGCTTTATAACATGATGGCGAGTGCAACAGATGCATCAGGGATCTACGCTATGATGACAGTTTTGCATTTATATCAGTGCTACATGCAAACACGTGAATGTACAGACATCCTTGCTGTTCTGGTCTTGAATAGTATTCCCCTTCAGCCCTGAATGTTTTGATTCATGTTGTTAAATGCCACTCGGTTCATCGCATTCCCTTAATAGAAACGCCTCTCTTGATCACTTGCAGGCATTTTTCTAAAATATTTCCTGCAAGTGAGCACATCAGCATTTTGACATTTTTGTAAAGAGGCTGGCAGGAAATAGCGCCTTTGTGCTTCGGTGTTGTTCTCATACTTTTAAATTAAGGGCGGGAATCAAAAAAAGGATCCCACAGATCTTCTTCAGGCATTGTAAAGACTTGACAATTAACAGATTAGACCGTTCATTCTGCTGGTTTGAGTGGTGGGTCTCATATGCAAAAAGATTCTTTCCTTTAGCTGCTTGTGAATCCTGACCAAAATGCAAAGAAAAATGATACATTGAGGTCTGCGTTGGCTTTATGTCTGCTTTATTTATGTGAAAAGCATGACAAATATAGTATAAACTCTTTTCAGGAACACTCTTCAAAGAGAGCACAATTTTTGTGTGTTTTCACCCAATGCTTTTATTTTGAAGGTCTGTCCAATACAAATATTTGGTAAAATAAGTAACTTGCATAGCTCTTTATTGGATGCTACGCTAAATTTATGTTGGGAAAAAAAGGTTTTATTTTTCATAATTCACGCTGGCTGCAGGTAAGCTGTGAATTAATAAGAAACATGAGGTTACAGGTAATATTTCATCCTGTGCAATCTCCCTCTCACATTGCATCCATCTCTGTGCCCCTCTCACTGCTCAACTGGTGTTTGTGTTAAGCACTCGATTTCTGATTTAAAAAAACAGTAATACAGCAATAAGAATAATTTCCAGCTAGCAGGATTTCTGCTGCTTGATCCTGAATTAACTCAAACAGAGTTGTTTTGGAGTTGATTGCCATGCAAGCAATAGTTGGAAGTGGAAAAATGTGATCTTCCAAACCCACAGTCTTATGAAACTGTTCAAACTTCAAATCAGTTGCTATATTACTGTAAACGTTTGTTTTCCTTCAGATTCTGGTAGGTGCTTAATGAAACATTGATATCATACAGTACATTCAAGCCAAATTTCTCAAGGCTTTAATGTTGCTGTGATTGAACATTTCACTCCTCGTGGGGGCTCAGTCTGACTTGATGAAACCTGGCCTTAGCTTCTCAGGAAGGCTCTAAGCCCC
The DNA here is from genome assembly GCF_009762535.1 of Notolabrus celidotus. Classification (NCBI taxonomy): domain Eukaryota; kingdom Metazoa; phylum Chordata; class Actinopteri; order Labriformes; family Labridae; genus Notolabrus; species Notolabrus celidotus. The sequence continues at coordinate 7,018,745 of NC_048285.1, read as the reverse complement.
TCTAAGCCTCCGTCGTAGCTACAGACAAAAGCTATGTGGCTCGGGGAGGATTAGTAATATTGGTGGAGAGGGTCGACATCCCAAAACGTGATTAAGTGTTTGCTAAGAGACTGAAGAGGACTCATGAGACTTAAAGTAACGCACTGAAGACGCCAGGTCCTTTCTGATGGTAAATAAGGCTGGGAGAGATGCAGCTCGGTGGGGGAGACGGGGGACAATTAAGGGAGGTAGAAGACCCATGAGATGTCAATAAGGAACGTTTGGCTTCTGACGGGGAGGATGAGGCTGCTTTGTTTCTCTGCTGTCCTGAGGCTGGACCATAAGGGGCTGCAATTACACATATTTGAGTACAATCTTTAAACACACTTTCTCCAGTATGTGAAGAATGCATCAATAATCAAAAAATGAGATTCAAAAATTTACTCTGGCTCTTTAAGGTATATATTTTGGATGAATCATGGCTCATTACTCTTAAACTTAAAATGACAAGTCTGATTTATTACAAACATATGTAACATGCATTTATTCCCCTTCTCTGCACCACAAGAGCATTACATATTCATTCTGCTACAATCTATATGTGTCTGCCAGTAGGTTTTAATGATGGGTAACTGTCATCCATCCGTGGCCTGTAGGTCCTTCCCCAGTGGCTGGTGTGTGACTGACACCCACAGCCACTCTCCTTAGAAGTGCCATATGGCTGCAGTTAACACTGGCATACATGACTGTAACACAGCCTCATGGGAGGAGAGTGACAGAGAGTGTTGGTACTATGTGTGAGGGAGAGTGAGGAGAGGAATCACACTGACAGATTGGTTTAAAGAGACATCCCAGTCAACGTTCAATGATTGAGGAAAGCTCTAATCTCAAATCAGAAATCGGAGGTTTTTCATATTCTGCTGTTTGTTTAAATCTGTGTCAGTGAGGTGTGTCTGACTTTCTTACAACACCAATAAACAAATCCAGTCAAGGGGAAAAGAAAGAAAGAAAGAAAGAAAGAGTTATGTCTGGCAGATTGTCTTACAGCACATTTTTAAGCAAAAAGTAAATATAAAAAAGAATGTAGGGGCGCTGGTGGCCTAGCGGTCTAAGTGCCCCACATACAGAGGCATCCCCGCTCTCTGCTCCCCACGTTTCCTGTCTCTCTTCAGCTGTCCTCTCAAATAAAGGCAAAAAGGCCAAAAATATAACTTAAAAAAAAAATGTAAAGAGTGACCAAGTCAATAGAAAAGACTAGAACCAACAGTCAGACTTTAGTTTCAACATCCTGAATCCACCAGCTTCTCTGAGGAGATCTGAGGAGAGAGAGTCTGTTGCAGGTCTTCACTTTAATGTCAGTCTTTGGACAAAACAATAAGAAAACAACTACAATGCTTTTAGCACAACTAGAGCTCATGTGCTGCACGTAAGAATGCAGAATTTACGTTTCAGATTTTAATTTATTCCAAATGTTGTTCTCCACTGTTCCAATGTCGTCAAGCACATTTATCACTATGCAACAGTGTGATGGTCTTATCTCATCAGGCGGATTCAGAAGAGAGAACATGCTGCTCTGCGAGTCAGGAGGAGAGATGCCTTTTAACAGCACTTCATAACTGGGCAGGTCTCTGCTCGGCGTTTGGTTTATCCATCCTAATAAAGAAGAATCATAGCCTCTATTTTTTTTTTGTTTTTTTAATGGTACGATCATTTCACTTTCTTTTCATTCCACAGATCAGTGATTTTAAGTTGGATGTTGTTCTTGTTTGTTCAAAGAAATGAAACATAAATGTTAAGCAGCCTTAGCCTTAGAGTCGGGGTGTATTCAAACATTATTCTGATTTAGAAATGAGCAGGACAGGAAGTGAACATTCCATAAAGAGGCTGTGGCTCAGTGGTTAGATCATTGGGGTTAAACCAAACTGTCTCTCCAGTTAGCAGCCATGTAAAAGTAATCTTACAGGGAGGACTGCTGGAATGCCCATTGTCTAATTAAAAGATAAGAAGTTATATTTGCTGAACTGTAAGTAGATGTGTAGGTCGGCGATGTAAGTACATCACAAGTTTGGGAGATTGTTTGTCAGCTTGTTCACAGTCAGAAGAGAAGATCGTTATCTCTTTGTTCAGCCCAGGTCAACATAAATATACATTCAAGCTAGTGTATGCTTAATACCTTCAAAGTAACATACATAATAGATGTTTTCATTGAAGGTGTTACCATGCCAGCATTGTGTTGGCTTACAGACATTAGTTAAGGCAAGTACAATCAAAGCAGAGCCATTATTAACGTCACCAATGTCACTGTGTTATTTTTGGGTCAGACAGGATGGGATAACCATTTCCCCTTCTTCCAGTTTTTGTGCTAGACTAGACTTTGGACTTTACAAAGAAATGGATGTATGAAATTAATATTATGTCAACATTTAATTATTCTGACACTGGGTAACCCAGTAAATTAAAAAGAAACTTTGATTGGTTGTGTTTGCATACAACAAACAATGTTGTATCTGTCAGAAACCATGCCTCTCTGTTCCATGTTGCTTGTCGTTTTTGCAAAACTATTATTAACATTTCACAGGAGCAAACTATTGCATTACCAATAAAGACAACAAACAAAGATGCACAAAGGTTCAGTTATTCCTTCATAACATGTTATTAATCTTGCTCGTGCATACACTGCTCATGTTGTGAAAAGGTGTGTGTATACGAGAGAGAGTTTCCGGCCTGAGTCATTTACCACTGGCTCAGTGTGATAAATACGACCTGTCTCTGCTACTCTGGGTTATGTGCCATTGAGGGATAGTGGCTGTGTTTTGTTTCTGAGGAATGAAGCAGGAGAACGGGCTTGGTAAATGACTTTAACCCTGGGAGGAAGTTGGGTTATCATTAACAAAGGCGCGACACCACTGCACTGCTGTCAGAGCTCTAACCCGTGACACAGACGAGACAAGGACATGAGATGTTGTGTTACAGTTCTGACCTTGTGTCATCTCAGAGGGGCTATTTGGCTGGCTGCTTTTTTTATTTTTGTGCTTTTAGATTTATGAACCGTGCATGTCCATGAGTTTTGGAATGTCCATGACAGTGAGTGTAAGAAAATAAGCTGAAAACATACATATCAACACGCTCACATGTTCAGTGGCAGTTCTGGGCTCTAGTTTCCACTGTTTCTTTATGCCAACTATTCTACATAAACGCTTTTAACATCACCTATCTAAACATACATTTGATCAATAATAGTATAACATACAAGATTTTAATTTCCCTAAAGGTTCCCTGAAGGCTTCATCATTCTGATTTTTGCTATTTTTGTTTTTGCACCATCAGCAGTTTTAAATTGTTGTTTGAAACTGAAGTGTAAATGCTGCATCAGTTTTCAAACAACGTGGTACAAACAGTCATGTTCCTCTGGGATGCACAAACAGAATCCTATGGATATGCACTGATGGAGAGATGTCTGAGTTAGGGGGGTTGTACCCGAACAAGCACCCTGAGGAGTTGGAGGTTTCGGTGCACTGCTCAAGGGCACCTCGATTGTGGAGGAGAACCTCCCCAGCCGCCAGCACACTTTCCACACTTGGTCTGTTTTCAGTACTTGAACCAGCGACCCTGTGGTTCCCAATGGACCGAGCGACCGCTTCCTCCAACCCAATGTGATGAATGTGATAATTATAATACCCTCAAAATATCAGCATGCCATATCTGGTGGCGTGGTGGTGGAGTGGTTAGCACTGTTACCTCATAAGTAAGACGGGTCTAAGTTAAAATCCTGACTTTCTGTTTCATAATGTATGGAGTAATACTCTCAAATGTACATCGCTTTAGACAAAAGCGTCTGCTCAATGACATTGTATCTTGTATGTTTTGGGGCGGATGTCGCTTACTGGTAAAGTCAGTCATCTTTCAATAAAAAAGTCAGGGGTTTGATCTCAGGTCACACTACCCACATGCTGCAGTGTCCTTAAGCAAGACACTTAACCCCAAACTTTCCCCTGGTGCTGACTTATTGAGTTAGACTAAATTGTGTGTTAATGGGATTAGTTAATACTGAGAGACCCTAAACATAGAAGGCAGTGTCATCAGCATATGAATGTAATGTGTGAATGCGACATTTAATGTTAAAATGCTTTGAGTGGTCAGAAGATCAGAGAAAGCGCTCTATAATCACAATACATTTGCTATTTACATCTGATAGCTGTTTTAGATAATGACCACCTTGTGTTTGTTCATACCTTCTTACATAAACCCTGTAAGTCTTTGACATTTTGCTTCCCTGTATGGAGGGCAACAAGTCCCCATACTGTCACACAGCTCTTGCTGGAAAAAGCACCTGAAGCAAATGTTTGAACTTTTTCAGTGTGTTCGGGATCAGACACAAACCATTTCAGGGTTAGGTTTGAGAAAAATATTCATTTTAATTTGAAATAAGTTCAGTAGTTATGTCAGTTTAGATATATATGTAGGTTATTTTGAGTAGGTGACCTTATTGATATTAACTGGCTGTTGCCTTGAAAAGAACTGATCAAATGATCAGTAAGTGATTGTTAACTTTTGGTTTTATGTTTAACCCATTCAGGTCCTGGTTTTAACCCTAATCGGACTTTCTATTGTTGGGCACCAAGTCACCTAACTTTGTCATTTTCTCTAGTAATAGTTTCTGCAGCTGTTAAAGGTTGATGCCTCAAACTTAGGTCATAATAAGCTCATGCTCAATTGTTTTGGTGGATAGTCCTTAACAATGTGCGCATTTCTGAATAATAAACTTTGCTTGTTAAGAAAGGATTTATATTTCCACGTGCAGTTATATTAAGAGCTCCTGTCTTCCTTTAAAGAAAGCACTGAAGTGTCCTCTATCTCTCCCTACCTGTCTTCTTTTCACACAGACCTCTGTCATCACAGCCGTCTTCTCTTCCTCTTATTCCCGACTCTGTTCCTTCCCCTGTTGGATTGTCAGTCCATCACTTTCTAAACAGACTAAGGCAGTGCAGCATTGTTGTTGATTTCATACATGTCATACGACACAATTACTTTAATGGCTCTGTGAATGGATTTCATGGAGAGTGTGTTGGATTTGTTTGGGAGGCAATTTAGAGACACAAAGAAGCTGTCATCTCTGTTTGGCCATCAACTCCAAAGCCCTTATTAGCAGATGAGGGATTTGACAGTCCTGCTGCTAATGAAGTGATGGTTTCTTTATAAAGAACACATTAAAGATTTTTTAAAGATTAGTTCATGGTCTTTCTGTCTTTAAGCTGCAAAAAGATTTAATTGCTGCTTTAAAACCTGACAGCTTTGAAGATTAAAGAACGTAGTTATAGCACACGGTGGTAGATGAGTAGAAGACGTAATTTTTGTGAGTGAACATGTGCTTGGATTACTTGTTGTTGTTTTTTTTACCTTAAGTGGTTTTCATTTAACACTCGCAGCACCTGGCAGAGGAAAGAAAAGCTCATTGAAAAAGGTTTTGTGGCCAGCAGAAAGTGCAAACACAGACTGCTGGTTTTGGGGTTCGGCCAAATTGGTTTGACCTCAGAGATCTGAATAAGAACAGAAGACAAATTGGACTGCACACTCTCGAGAATTACGATCCTTAAGGTGGTGATGTTATGGAAATTCTGCTTTATTTTCCTGATGCTACCCTGCTTTGATGCAATCAAACTGGAACTACAGAGCAAGTAAGGAATATAGTTTGGTTGACTACTTCTGTCTAAAAAAGATGGACGACACATCAGCTCCATAAAAGTGAAGCTGAATATTTTGGGGCTTCTCAACTGGTTGCAGAAAGAATAAAAGTCCATCTTCCTCCATGTTAACAGATGGGACATTGGTCAAACTTTAGAATCAAAATAAACCTCATATAATTTTTCTCAAACATGGTGTCTGTCATTATCGTGTTTATCATGTTTATTTACATCCAAATATTTTTTATTCAGGACAGTTAGTTTTGATTCTGCTGCTAAAAAGGGGGTGTAATTCCCTGATTAAAAGCTTTGCAGAGAGATCCAGCTCCTGTGGTGCTTTTGGCAAAGGGTTATTGGAGTACAGTAGGAACAGAGAGAAAAAAATAAATGAACACTACAGTCTTTGGACTTACCATAATCGTGTGTCCACTTCAAACCAACTGTGTACTGTTGAGGGATCTTTGTTGTTTAATCCTTAAGTTGAACATTTTTTGAGTCAGTGGAAGAGCAGGACATCAGTTCCGTGATTCTAAAAGCCGATCCATGCTGTGCAGACTTTGGCTCCCAATGTGCAAGATATCACTGATCGTATGAAGCACTGAACTAAATGTTTTTTAAGTTCACTGCTCCCCAACATGTAATTACTGATGCTATCATAAATACCGGCCCTTATTCAGCATTTCAGTAAACTTTACCTCAACCCTAGCTTCACCTGTAGGCTCTCAGTAGACTGTTATGATTTCTTCCCAGGGACATGAGTAATAAGCAGAACATGAAATGAGCTCTTTTGTTTATGTTTTTTTGCAGAGTATAATAATAAAGCCATTAGGGGAGCGTCTGAGTTCCTTGTGCGAAATGTGAGGAGGGAATACGTGTATTTGTAATTTTAAACCCTATATAACATCTGCACAACTTGGATTGTTTTCAGGTTCTCCTTTGCATCCACTGACGTTTTCTGACAGGATGTTGAAAAACCTATAGGTAGAGATTTGGCTTCGCCTAGTGTCACTTCCCTCTCTCGACCCTAAGACATTACTAGAAATCGAAGTTTGACAGAGTATGGCAGCATTTTACCTCTAATGTGAAGCGATTGACTATGCCACTTGATGCATGAAAAGGGGTATGGCTTTGTACAAACACAAACTCTGTGATCTGATGCACTTATTCATTTATTTCTCCTCTTTTTTATTGTTATTTTTTTTCATCATTACTATTTTCATTCATTTTTGTGTTTTTCGTGTTTGTTTTACAATATTATTTTTCCCTTGGCTTTCCTGTGACTGGAAGCCAGTTGTATCTAATTTGTATTTGGTTTTCTCTTTATTATTTCTGTGTTGTCTTTGTTGTATTTGGTCTTTGTCTTTATGGAAAATTCAATAAATACACCATGACAAAAAAAAAAGAAGACATTACTAGAACTCAATCTGCACAAAGCTGAAAAACTGTGTTTCTGACCAACTTGCCAATAAACACACACAGTCAACAGGAGAGGCTGCCCCATGTTTCAGGTTATCAAAGTCAAAGCAGCACTGTGTTAACAAAGCTAAGACAGAAGCAGAGGCTGATTGTGTGGCTTCCTGGCTAGCAGCCACTGTAGCAGCAGCCCTGCTGGACCGGATGTTGCAGACAGAGCGCCTGGAGTATTTGGTCTTTCATTGCCCCCTGTGCCAACCAAAACTGAGTCACTATGCTGCAGGGAGTCTCAGCGCCGACTGTTAGTTTATCTTGGATACTGTAGCTGACGCCAGCGTAGAGGAACTTGTGTTGTGTGCGACAGAGCAGGACTTGGAGCTACATTTGTCAAAGATAAAGAAACAACCTCTGCCAACAGGAAGAGGGCAGCTGGCTTATGTAACATTAAGCTATTACTATGTCTGGAATCTCTCCTCCATTCATTCACTAGTTCCTAAATGATAAGGGCTCAACATACGCTGGTGAATGGCAAGTTATGAATTGTTGCCCTTTTCTGTAACCCCTTTAGTGAAACCCAGTCTGCCAGATTGAAAACCCAATGTCTGATTGGCCATTCATAGACCCTGAAGGACGTCTGTGGTTGCCTATATACTTCATCACTTTCACACAAATAAAAGCAGTAATATACAGGCACAAATCCAGGACTGATGCTACAGGGTTGCTTTCAACATCATATTCTGACGCATGGCTTCTGGCCAAGCTCTTGTACTGGACAACACCAGAGTTATAACAAGCTGCTACATATTGTACAATAAACTCAACAGAGATTCAATAGAGTGCAGGCTTTCTTTTAAATCTGGTTATGGATTTGTGAAAGCGAGAGACCCAAAGCGGCTATAGTTTAATTTCCTTTTGTTTCTCTCAAAGCATCAAAAGGTACTTCAGGCAGTAGAACTTCCATTTCAGTATTTAAGAGGTCACTGATGTGGTTTTAGATTTAATGTATTATATAGACTTCCAGCAGAGACGTCTACATAATTAGCAATAAAATGTTCTTTTAATGGCTACGAGCCCGAGGTTATGTGTAAAAGTTCTCTCACTCTCTCCTCCTCCGTCTTTCTCTCTCTCTTTTTCTTAAAATATATTTTCCATAGTCTGGCAGAAAAACCGCTCCGCATCTCTCTGCTTCATGTCTTTATTGTATAATAAAAGGGAAATAAAGAAATGCTTTATGTTTTATATAGCTTTAATGTGGCTAAGTGGTATTCCTCTTTTGATAAACTCACCAGCCGCTAGAACCTGTTTTTGTTCTGGTGGGTGACTGTTGTGGTTTGAGAATGTGTGTGTGTGTTTGTTCGCAGCTGACAGGGTTTAGGGTCGTTCCTTCGATCAGATCCTGTGTAATTACTCTTTTGTCTCAAAGGCCAGATGCCCAGAGAGCCTTTCACCTCCCAGTATTAGCTCTGGTGGACCCAGCTGTGACGGTGAACAGGGGAGTAATGCTCTAAATTAGCATGTCTGCCTGTGTGTTAACCCTCAGCATGGTTAGCAGGGATGTAGTGGAGAATGAAAAAAATGGAGTCATTCAGCATTTCCATCTTTTCTCGCTGTCCAAACACCTTCCCAGAGAGTAAAAGTGCTACGGAGGATTATCTTTTATAAAGTTACATTTTTGGGGCATTTTTGCCTTTATGGATAGTTAGACAGGAAATGTGGGGAGTAGAGTGGGGGAAGACATGCAAGAAATGGTCGCGGCCGGGAATCGAGCCTGCGCCCTCTGCGACAAGGACTATAGCCTCTGTATATAGGGCGCTAGACCATTAGGTCACCAGCACCCCCGAGGAGTATCTTTAAGTCATTTCAGTAAAAACTGCTGTCAGTAGTTTTCCTGGTAAATTTTACCAGCTTGAACACCATCATTACACATTACCCCTATTTTACCTACAATTTACAATATTATGGTGTGTTTTAAAAACAGTATTTTTGAAATAATTCAGCTGTCAAACAATTCATTTTTTTAATCACCTGGTTGTCAATAGTTAAGTCATGATTAACAGCAAATTTATCCAACAGTTTTTGAAATATCTTCTAGATATGCCTTAAACACATATTTTTCAAGTTTTTAATATTTTCATCAGAGTAAATATGCTTGTTTTTTCCAAATGTATATCAATTATAATTACAACGATCCAAATAAAAGACAAATACAGTCCTGAGAATTCTCCAGACTGACCTCAGAGACACTGCCTGTTTAAAGAAATATGCTGAAGTCATGACACAGCACTGTTATTGTAAAATCACACACTGGGGCACCAACTTCATGCCGCTGTGGGATCAGTATGAAAGTACAAAGGCGTAGACAATGACGGTGTAACTGCATTATAAAGCTGCTGCAGACTCGCAATATGTAACAATCCTTAACATAGAGACAAGAAGACAAGAAGGTGAAGCTGGACAGGAAGGAGTCGTAGGCAGATTATAAACTGTAAAGACTAAAGACAGGATTGGCTTGATTAGAGGAGGATTATACCTGCAGTAAAAGAAACATGCTTTAAACAAAATGCACTGTTTGGGAAACTATACATCATTTAAAAACAATAGGATTATCGAAGTTTGACATCCAGCCAGGTTGTAAATAACTGATTATTTATTATCCATTACAAAGTACTTGATGAGGGAAAAAGTCTTTCTCAATGATTAAGATTAAACAAAGAAATAATCATTTAGAACACTCTTGAATATATCATCTTTGATTGGAGGAATTCACTTGTCTTACTATGCAACTGAAACCTGAACACGCAGATTTAGAGGGATGGAGACAGTGTGTGTGTGTGTGTGTGTGTGTGTGTGTGTGTGTGTGTGTGTGTGTGTGTGTGTGTGTGTGTGTGTGTGTGTGTGTGTGTGTGTGTGTGTGTGTGTGTGTGTGTGTGTGTGTGTGCGCGCGCTGGTCAGAGGTGGCGTCAGATGAACTGCCAGCCTCTCCAGTGACCCCACTCCCATCCGTCATGGTAGGTAAACAGCCCCCTGTCACCCGCTGACACACCACCGGGACCCTGAACGCCTCAATGTGCTAAGTTACGGGTGGGCTTCTGTGGATAGGAAGATCAAGGACACACACACATGCACACAGTCACACTCACACTCACACACACAAAGAGAACCGCAACTTTACTATCCTTTTTCTATTACTAAAGTTTTATCTCCTTCACAAACAAATTTATTTCTTGGCAGAGCAACACACACACACACCTACACACACACACACACACACACACACACACACACACACACACACACACACACACACACACACACACACACACACACACACACACACACACACACACACAAAAAGGGATCAACACACACATTTCCTCCTCATTGTGGGGTCACTGTGGGGTGTGAGGTGACTGGCAGTTTGTTGTCACATCCCTGACAACAGTGATGGGGTCTTCCACCACCTGGCTTAGATTAGCACCCGCTGCCAGATGTGTAGTTTCTGCTAGACACAAACACACACACACACACATCAACAAAAGCAGCCTGAGTGAGTGTGTGCTACAGGAAGAGGGGTGGCAGTACAGAGAAGTTGAGCTTGGCAGCCATGCAGCGAGTGGTGCAGGGTGTGACATGCATGATTGAATGAGTGAGGCATCTGCTCTCCTTCCCGGCCTCCTGCAATAACAAAGCCTGATTTGAAAATCCGATGCCTAAGGCATTAGTTCATGCTTCACGTATAGCTCGACATGTACGGGCCTTAAACCTTCTTCATGTTTCCGATGCTTGACTGCAAACTCCTGCCTCATGAGCTTGGCGTTAAACTTCAACACATCAGTGATCGATGCAGGGAGTCTGAACATTACAGTTGATTCATAAAGAGAAAAAGAGACCTTCGTTCCAGCTCCTTTATTAGGTTTATTTATTTAAAACCTCACAAAGCTGACATAACGATCTCAAGTCAAGGCCCGTTTAGGAGGTGTTTTGAAACTTTCAGTCATACTGCTTGATCCTTGACACACGGTCCTGCCTCCTCTGAGCCCTTAAAGGCTTCTGGTCCAAAGGAGTATGATCTGTGTTCTCTGCTGATGACAATCATTGTAAATGAATCAATTATGTTTTAGGGTGAAAGGAAAACAAAACATTTCATTGTGACTGTAGTCATTTAAAGGGATTTCCAACAATAATTTGAATCCCATTCACGCAAAGACAACACATTTTATTTTTCATGACCTGTGTGATGTTCACAAGAAGATTCAAGGACATTGTAAAGAGAGTAGTTTTAAAAAAAACTCTCATAGAAGAAGAAAAAGAAGACATAGCAAAGGCTGATACTCATTCAGTGCAGCTCTGACTTTGAGGATTGGAAGACCTCTGGATGCTGACGCAGTTGAATCTTCCTGACAGACGGCGTCACTAGTAAGAGCTAGATAGCTGATGGTGGTGAGTGTCTGACTGTCAATGCAGGAAGTAAAAAGACGATTTCTCTCTGAGCTCATTTCATTTTATGGTTGGTGACTGCGCTGCTCTTTAAACTTATTGCTTAAATAAACAAGAGTTGAAAATCACTGCTAACGTGTGTGAATGTGTGACGAATCTTGTGACAGAAACAGCCTGATGGTTTAAATTTTACTCTCTGGAGAGACTTAGCATGTAAGTTTTGCTCCATTGACAGAGAAAAAACCTCTCTGTCTTAACAGGTGGCAGTAATGTGCATGTTTTGTTTGTTGAATAGATGACCTATGACCTGTGGCAAACAAATTGTTGTCTGAATAAAACATTAGCTGTCCATTTCCTCTCTATCTAACCACCCTGAGTAATTATAATATACCAACTTCTGCAGAACAATAGTCGAATGAAATGTTGCAAAAAGCACTTTGGTTGTCATCCGTTGTTGTTTTGCTTGTGAAAGAAGAAATGAGCAGGAGTTTGCATGCTCTCCTTTCTTGTATTTCTTTCCTTGTGCTCTGATTAAACATGCTAAATTATCCGAGAAGCCTCGGACTTGGGTCACCTAGCACCAGTAGTGCATGACCCACCGCAAAACCTGGGACCACAGATGGTCAAAGAGGCTATTGCTGGCTTTATACAATCTTTTACAAATGTCTACCACTCTTCTTTGTCAGTTTATATCTCCATAAAGTACTGAGTCACTCAGAACAAACAAAGGGAAATCATGCTGGGTATCTCTTTCACATTTGCATGTGTTGTTCGCGTAGGTTGCAGTCAAATGAGGACAGTGGGGGACAAAGATTTATCGGACACCGCAGGCCTTTGGGTGTGTGTTGGGGTTGTTTGTGTTTCACCCCCATCCTGCCATCTTTGTGCCAGGCTGTGTGTGTGTACCAACACTAGAGTGAGACACGGCCCACAAAGGATCGCCTTTTCCTCACAAATACATGAACAAACAGAGAGAAACTAGGAGATGGAAGTGAAACAGAAATGAAACACAACAAGCTCCTCCAAATGTTATCAGGGTGATTGTGTAGATTTTTAAAAGTAGAGCTTTTAATGCTGCTTTCCTCCACCAATCTACAGATGAACTGTGATGATGCCATGCTGCTACATATTTTCACAGACAAATATAAATGACTAACATGCCATGTGTGTTACAGTCACTTGGCTGCACATAACTCTGAAGAAAAGCTGATTTCATGCACTATTCTCCACAGAACAGAAAGTGTAATCTCATGTATTTTCTTTGGAAATTAATGGGCTATATATTATGCTTTCAAAGCAACTTTACAGCAGTTAAGATGAGATAAAACTTTAATCATGCCTCTGGGGAAACTGGGTCATTGCAGCAGCAGCATGAAGGTTATATTGGGAGAGCAGATACTTCCATTGTCTCTACAATGCTCTATTTTACTGAATATCTAAACAGAGCGGTGTTGACTTCTTCCTGTGCATGGTGAATCCTCTCGGGGGAGGACACTACCAGGCTAACACCTGGGCAACTCTACCTCAGAAACAGTCCCACAGCAGCTGATTTCAGGGTGTTTCAGTGATTCCCCCAACCTCTGGTTTCACACCAGCTCCAATACCCAACTCATTATCAAGCTGTTAGTCCTCACTGATCTTCAAGAGCTTCTGTCTCAACCCCCACTCTGCCTCCAACCTCCTCCAATAAACACTCCACAGACAGCAAGCAGCAGTCTGACCTGGGATCAGAACAGCTTTACTGTTAGCTCTGTCTGTCTGTCTGTTTGGGGTTAGTGTTGAATGATCAGATAATAAATGGAACAAACTGCCTTTTCCATGTCTAGAAAACCTTAAAACCTTTGAAACACTAAGGTTTGTGTTTGGCCCAGGAAGTAAACAGCTAACACTGCCTGTCTGAAACGGAAGGATCGTCAGAGTGAGTGAAGAGTGGCAGGATGGACCAACAGGCTGCCTCTCACCTACACACCCCCGTACAAACACACTGCACTGCTGTCGTTATCAGCAAATGAAGAGGGGCTGGGAGGTCTGGGAAAGGGAGGAGTGGGTGATAAAGCACTGAGGCCTTGTTGACAGGTAGTTGCCCGATGGGCCATACTGTGTCTGACAGGCCTGTCAGAGATCTGGTGTTGACGTGTCTTGTTCTTTGAAGAGACAGTCAGGTTCCCGTGTCACGTTTGTTGGAGCAGGAAGTAAATGAGCATCTCTATGATGCCACGGTCGTGTTACAGGAAGTTTCTTGACATGTTATGATCTATCTTATTGTCTTCTTTTGGACTGATTCAGCAACGCAGTGCTCAGAACGGAGGAAGTTACATGACAGGCAATTTCCAGATCGTCTGAAGTGGAAACCAGAGGAAAGCATAACCATATGGAGCTTTAAACGCTCATCTCTGATGCAAGTTCGAAACATCTGCTGTTAATTCTATAATGATGTAATAATTCAATTATCTGAGGAGGATGAATTCTATGAAAATTAGCACATGTGCTGCAATCTCAAGTGCCTGTGTCTTAACATCCTCTCATGGTTTTATTTCTTCAACATGGCCGACACTTTGCAGAAACATTGCTCCATCGTTTAGCTATTTCTGCACTGCTGCGCACAATCTCACATTTTTATAAACCTACTGACTCATTTATTTGCTGTGTTTCTGCACAGAGCGACCTTGAGTGTGTATGGTTGGTTGGTTTCAGCAATGGCGATGACGGTTGGAGGCGCTCTGCAGACTACGGCGCTGAAACCCTATAGGGGCTCCATATTAGCGGGCACTGAGTGAAACAGTCAACAGCAGTGTTTCAGGGAAGCAGTGGAGCTTTAACACCTACTGTAACGCCCTGCCCTGCTTCCTGCTCTGGATTACATCTAGGCTTACAGTATATTGGACACACACACACACACACACACACACACACACACACACACACACACACACACACACACACACACACACACACACACACACACACACACACACACACACACACACACACACACACACACACACAAAGAAATGCTGAGACTTTTTTCCCAGTGCTCCCCCTCTTTCACCTTTCCCACCCACTCACACTCACATTGAGGTTATTCAAACTGCTGTATTGCACCTACTCATGCTCAGATGCTCTCTCACACACACATGCACGCACACACCCTGTCACATCCAAGCTCTTTCCTATCCCACTTAATGCATACCTGTAATAATTTGCCTGTTAGTGTTGTGTTAATGGACAAACAGCTTAATATCCATGCATTAGCGCTACAAAACACACCATTCAGAGCAGCTATGACAGGTCCTCACACACATGTGCGCACACTTGCATCACATGCACCCTTTTGTTTCGTATCAGGGTACCGGTAATGGAAATCCCCCTCATGTGAGCGGTGGCCTCATTTTAGTAATTACTGTATGGAAGGTGTAATGGCAGTCGACCCCCTTAAGCAACACACAATGACATGCATTCACATACTGATTACACACATATTCAAACAGCCATACAGTCACATTTAACAGCTTGTTCACACTCACAACTTGTCAAATACAACAGCTTAGACTGTGGCGCATTGCCTCAAAATATTACTCTGTTTGTACCCTGATAAAAATGTAATATCTGGATGCTGTATGAGTTGTTGTGATAACCCTTGAAGTCAGGTGATGTTAAAAAGGGCGCCCTTGTTTCACAATCTTTGGTGCCTTACATAAACAAACTTCCTTCCAGTGTTAATTATTGTTAATCTTCAAAAAGCAGAATACATAATGTATTTTCTGTATGCTCTCAGCCTGATATATACTTCTGTGTTGAATCTAGGCCATAGCATACCCCATAGGTTCCTGTAGTTTGTGTACGAAACCTGACGTGCACCTCCACAAATATGTAACCATGCATCAAAACAATGCTGAATGCAGGCCCTGTGATTGGTCCACTGCGTCGCAACATATTTCCTACATTTACAACATTTCAGGTATCTCTGCAGTATTCTCCCATCCTCTACCTAAAGTGCCGTCTTCTTTGCAATAATTGCAGTATGATCAGCTGCTCAACATTTAACAGCTCCAACACACTTTGCCCAGAGTCAGTTGCCTTGGTTGATTCAGGTCAGACTCCAGAGGGCTAATTATATCGACATAGCCACTGGCATATCTGTGCATTAAGCACATTCCATATATCCCACTTTTAGGCATTACCATTAAATGCACTGTGTGGATTTTAAAAGTCCTCCTTTACGTGCTCTATTTAGCAAATGCACACACACACACAGACACACGCATGCCATCTGTCAAATGGCCGGTCCTATCAGTTATCAGCATGTCATTTGCCGGTCATACCTGCCTGTCGTCTGCAGCCTGTGTCCCAGAATGCTGACAGATAAGCTCGGGTGAGTGCATATGCCAGTCAAGCATAAGTGTGTGCTCTTTGGATCTCACACTCTTCCACTTTTGAGAGGTTCCCACGTTCAGCTGGGTTAATCTCAGTCTGTCTAGTTGTAATCCATTCTAATGGTCAGCTAGAAGCAAACCATACAAGCTCTATTATAAGCACACACTCAAAAAAAAAAGGACAATGACTCATTGGTGAAGCCTCTGGTAGGCGCTCACACAGACGCCTGATGTATTGCTGTGTAGATGAGGACATGACCACACACATCTAAATCCAAGCAAAAGGATGCACTTTGAGAAGTGACACTGTTGCAGCAGAAAGACAAGACACTCGCTAAAGCATGACATCAATTCAGAGCAGTGTTTGAGGGCATAACTGAGCATGAAATAAGGCCCGACAATTCAAACAGCTTCTTTTTATAGGGCGTGATGAAAACAGATTTTATGGAACATGATTTTTCATGTCAGGTCTATTTCAGTAAAAAAAACATCAAGGAGTCGAGTTAAAACAATGAACTGAGGTCAACCAAATACTGCCAGGGAGCTGAGAGCACAATGAATTCAACAGAAAATCAAATGTGATTCCTGCTACAATAAGAGGTGCAAAAAATCTGCAGTTCCTTGATTATCCACTTGACACTGGCTCCAAGAGCTCATATGGAAGTCATCCATTGTCATCACTTAACCTAGGAATTACACAGTCTTAAATGGTAAATGGACTTGTACTTATATAGCGTTTTTCCAGTCTTTCTGACCACTCAAAGCGCTTAGGACCACTCAACTTAAGTAAGTTGGAGTTAACATTCCAAACATGGCATCTGTTATCTTTGGGTTTCGTGAGGCCTCTTCAGACACCATTGTGTGGGTCACTGTTTCATAAATCCTCAGTTTAACTTTGCAAATATCTGAACCCATTGGCCATCTGGTGACAAAATAACCGATGAGATCAATGAACAACGTATCAGACTAAGGACGAAGGACTTCAAGCCAAGACTTCCTACTTGTGCAATGTGTTTGTTTGCAGTCTGACGGGCAACTTGAAAAGCAATAATGGGGTTGGAGTTTAGAAACAATGTGGTAGATGTCTGTTTATAGAGGTAAACAGAAGCTAAATCTTCATCAGGTGACTGCCCACGAGAGCTGAAATGACATTACAGCTGATGTGCTATGTCTCTTCTGCCTTCCTGCACACTACCAGAACTTTCTAAATCGCTGCAGGTAGATACCAAGATAACAAAGAGAAAACAGAATCTTTCAGACATTCAAAATCATGTTAGTTGCCACCTTCATTCATAGGATGATTGTTCTAATTGAGCTTAGAGCTTGGCTAATCTGCAGACAGGCTCCTTAAAGTTTTCAGTTTCCTTTTCCAATCTGTACTATCATTTTTGGTAGAAGCACTTATACTCTCACACTTTAAGCCCCCCTCTACACTAACTAATTCCCACACACTCAACACTGATGACTGTGCATTTTTAAATCTGGGTTGAGCATCATGTACAAGGATAATCTGACATTCTGTTAAAGGAGTCAGGCATCAAACAGAGGAGGAAATGGCCTGCTCTGCATCCTGACCACAGCTGACCAGACGCAGAAATAAAGCTGGATTTCAGCTTGTGGCTAGATCTGCTTTTGCATCCCATGCTCCTCTAGTTCACATGTCAAAGTTGGCGAGATACTGAAGCCTAAGTTGTGTTTGAGTCTGTGTGAATGTGGTTGAATTATCTCCACATAGGCAGCGCGGTCACCCTTCATTTATAGCAACAGCACACATTCCCATAAGTGTAAGAATATAAGAGCGAATAGGCTGAATGTGACAGTAGTGGAAGTGCTGTAAGTGGTTGAACTTGAACGGCGCTGCATAAGTGCAGTCCACTCACCATTCATCTTTGATACAGTGATACACAAACAGAAATTTACCAACAGATGCTTAATCTCTGAGTTTGATGTTGCTCCTTGTTGTTTGGGTCCAAAATGAACAACATTAACGCAGAAAAGTAGCTGATAGGGATCACTCATGAAAAACATCTGTCATATATTTTCCATGCACTACATGTACAACTTTGTCATTGTGAATATGGTGTATTTTCTTCTGCAGTGAGTTCCCTGTCATGAATACAGTGCATAGCACAGGTTAGACTTTCAATAACTAACCTACACAGGGACACACACACACACATGCACACACACACATCTAGCAAACGGGAGGGGACTAGAAGACATAGTGGTGCTTGGAGGTGGGTGGCACTCCTCAGCGACTCTCAGTAATAAAAGTCGAGCACTATTTGAAAAGGCCCTATTGTGGCTTCATTCTGTTTTTCCACGAGGGTAACATTCCTCCCAAATTGGACAAAAGAATTTTAATGGGGCGGCTAATGGACTGTGATTAGATAGGAGGAGAGGGGGAGAGCGAAGGAGAGCGAGAGGGAGAGAGAAATAGGTGGGCCTTGTTGGGAGTAGGAACGATGGGGGCCTAAATGATGCGAGGGGGGGGCTTGAGTTTCATCCATCCTGGGAGAGGGGGCGATGGGCCAGGAGATTACCCCATTTACCTGCTACCTTTGAGGGGGAACTGGAGAGGAGGACAGGGGTTTCATTGCGGAGGTTGGGTTGCGAGGGGGACACAGGGGACTCCACTCCAAAGGTATATATGTTCATATAGTGGTGGGATGGATGGAAGCCCACCTGCTTTTAGCCGTAAGTGGATTCAGTGTGGCTCAAGTGGCTTAATGCAGGCTTACTCACCGTTGTACAAAGAGACACTGCGGGACTGTGCAGCTGGCTCTACAAGGATGCTTAAAATAGAACAGGGGGATGTATCTTTTAGAGAAATCAAGTTTATCTGTTAGACCTACAGACAGGATTTATCAGAAAATTAGATTGACCTTTTTTGTAAATGCAGCTACTTCACATCTGCGTCACATCCAAGCTCTTTCAAGTATGCTCTGGCTTTTATGTAGAACACGAAAGACTTGATAACAAATTAAAATGTACTATCATCTGTGGGCCGTCACGCCCAACTCGAGACCTGACTGATGAATTTGACTTCAAACAGTTGAAGGAGAATCACAACTTCATATTTCACACCACCTGTCTGGTATCAAATAGTCAAGAGGGAGTAGGAGGATAATAACAACAATGGCCGACTACTGAGCTGTGTTTGTGCTGCTGACTGTACTGAATTTATTGATACTTCTCTAGACCAAGTTGTCAGTTTTTGAGCGTTCATTCTCAATAGTCTTCTAGCTTTTTTTTCTTCTCACCCTGCTGCAGAAGAATGGCTTTATGCACAGGTGTGTTGTTCTTTGGTGGTGTTTCATTAAAAAGATGTACTGCCAGCTACTTGTCTGGCATGCATACCCAAACGTTTTTGCGTTATCATGTCAATGCAGACTTTTTTGAACAAAGCAAAAGTGTGACTCTCTTTTTCTGCTTTTCCTCATATAAACAAGGCCTTGTGCATTGTGAATGTGCATCACACCTCTCTTAATGGAGGGGATGCACACTTCAGCTCTTTTCATATTTCAAGTCTGCACTGTGTAGCCCAGCTCCACCGTCATTCCGACTTTCTACTTTCCTATTGATCCTGCAACAGCATAATATTGGTGTCCCAGTGTGTCATTTCCAATTGTTTTAGAGCGTTGCGCAAACAAGAGAGGTAAACAAACAGCGGGAGCTTCAGATACACAAACACACTCAATCAGACGTGCAGACACAGCGCTGATGATCATTTTTTATTCTGTAAATTGACTTTTCTTATTTTTACATTTGGTTCTATACTGAAAATCTGGCCGTGACTTTGAACATTTTGACCCTGACACAGATGTTGATTAGGGAAATTAATATGTGCCAATTTGTGAGACTTCTAATATAACTTTTCTAGAACCTTTATTCTTGATATGTCTGTAAGAAAAATAAGGTTCCGTGTCTTGGGGCATAATAGTCGTTTTTGATGAAAATCCTCAACAACAATCAATTTTCAAAGTCTCTGCAGAGCAAAAGAAGATTGAAAACAAATAAAAAAACAAATGCCATTATGAAAATGAATCTGGCTTGCAGTGATGTCTGCCACATGATGTGTTAATGCATTTCACTGTGCTGCTGGTATTAAGAGAAAGGTCAGTGGGGTTCAGCTGGGGTGAAAGGAGGAGGGTGGTATCTCTTTAGCATCCACCTGTCTGAGCTTAGAAAAACAGGAGCCTGTCAATAACTCGTGGGCCACTATTGACTTTTGATCCATTATTCATCGAGTGCTAACGGAGCTGGGGGAAAAGATTGTATTGTGAACTTTTGTTGCTTTCGGTTAATACCATCTTCCAACTGTGCACAATATGATGTCTGTAAACTGAATGGATTTTAAATGATAGAGGCGTGGCTGTTGTCCTTGTGTGGCTGGTCGCTCCATCCCTTTGGTGTACAAAGCACCTGAAACACCTAAACAAATGTCAAATGAACTGTTGTACACACATTCATGGTCCTAAGAGGATGAATCATTTTAACTCTGGTGATCCTTTTGACTGCTCTTGTAGTGTCAGCATAATGTTTATACTGATATACTGAGTGATTCTCTGATCTGACATGGTCATCATTTTCACGTAAAACAATAAATGAGGAGTAATGCATGGTGAACAGGTAGTTATGTAAATAAGAATCCCGACAGAGGTATACAAGACCTGCCCATTTGTGTCTTTTAGTGATTTAAAAAAGAAATGTACTGATAAAAAGTAATCTATTCTAGTCTGCATGAACAAATGTCAAATTAAACATGTCAATTAACTGCAAATTTAAAACCTTAGCATGCTGATTTAATACTCACTTAACTAAACGTTTTCACCGACGGTTACATTAGACAAGTTGACAGGTCCTCATCAAGACTATAAATGTTGAGTTATCTTCTGGAGCTTTGCAGATGACACACCTTTAAACAACTTTTAACTTTGTTGCTATTATCATGACCACTTGTGGTCTAAATTTCTTTGTAGTGAATGGTATCTTAAAGATATACTCACCAGATCTGCTGCCCTTACCTGGATTGCAGGACAGGATGCCATATTAAAACATCCATATCCAATTTAGCATGCTAATGCCAATCCTCCTCATTTAACCTCAGACAAATGTATTCATCCAGTTACATGTTGCTTTCCTGTTTTGCACTGGTTACATGATACTCACTCATGATGAATTCACTCAAATATTTTCTCCTGGGGCGCTGGTGTCCTAGCGGTCTAAGCGCCCCACATACAGAGGCTGTAGTCCTCGTTGCAGAGGTTGCCGGTTCGACTCCTGGCCGCAACCATTTGCTGCATGTCTTCAACCACTCTCTATTCCCCCACATTTCCTGTCTCTCTTCAGCTGTATGCCTGGGAAAGACGCAGTATAATTTTGGGTGTTTGTGTTTACACATGCAGCCCACCCTTACTTTTTCCATGCACAAAGTTTTATGCTTGTGTGAATACAGCTTATGACTGAGAAATATCCTCAGATATAAACATGGGTTATTTTCATATGTTTGTGGTTCTGGAGGTACTGAAGCGGTTTGTCGATACTGATGCCAAAAAATAAATCAAACTCTAAGACTGAGCATCGTTCTGTGCATTGTTTTGTTCTTCCACATAACTGACGTCACATTTCTAAAAAGTTGGAAGTCATCTTGAATGAAAACCTCGCCTCACTTCTCTGAGTCGTTCCTACATGATAAATTGAAAATCACCATTTCAGAAAACCAATTTCTGTTTGAAAAGTACGGACCTCTCCTCCATGATCTTCTTCATCACTGCTCGGCTGTCTCTCTGCCTCCCAATCCCATAAGCCTGAAATGACTTGAAATGCTCTCTGTCTTCACAAGTGTGCACACAGCACACATAAACACATACTCTACTCTTACCCTCATCCTTATGCAGATAAACCCTCCTGTCTCATTCCCACACACACATACACACACATACATACCATCATTCTTTTCTAAATTGGATAGAGACACTACCATGCGATATTTACATAAGTAATAACAAGCTCTTGCTCCAGGGGCCGGCAGCTCCTATCTCACAGCAGAGGAGGGGTAATTGCTATTTTGGCGCCGTGGTGCTACCTGTGTGTATGCTTAAGTGTGACCGTACGTATGTGTCTGTGTGTCTGTGTGTGTGCAAGGAGGGTTTATCAGAATAAGAATCAAAGTAAGACTGGTGAATTTATTAGGGGATTTGTTTGTGCATGTGTGTAGGCGTGCATGTTTGGAATTTGACAGAATCAACCTCTTCTTCTCCTTCTTCCTCCTCTTCTTCTTCTTATTCTCGGCACATGTCTCATTGTGTTTGTGTTCGTTCTGGTCCAGCGGGAGACAGCCGGCTGCATCTGAAGCCCACAGCTCCTCAGCTTGATATTTGGTGTTGGGCTGGCGCCGTTTGCTATCAGCACACATCGTCCCATGCTGCAAGTGTGCTGCTGTGTGTTTTTAGACGGTTGGTGTGACTGGATCTCCCTCCTCCACTCTTTTCATTGTCTCTCCCTCTCTCTCCATCTGTGTGAGTGTTTGAATATGTTTATCTGAGGCAAATAGGTGGGCAGCTGCCAATGTGCCCTGGATGACTGTTTCTTGGGGAATATGTTTATTTTGAATGAGTTGGTTTTTTGTCTTTGCATGTGTTTTTAAGCTTGGATTGTCTGAGCTGTGTATCTTCTTGAGCAAGCAAGCCCATGCTCAGTGTATGTGTGCAAGTGTGTATTCTTGCCTCTGTATCCTTATGAGGACCATTGTTATTCTAACACTATACTGGACATTTTAAAAGGAAATGACACGGTTCTGTCCTTCTCTGTTTAGTTTAGATTAAGTTTAAAGATGTAGTCTGGTTAGAGGGTTAGACGTCGTGTCAAAGGATGAATGCAGCTAATACATAGTTCTCACAGGTACTAAGTCTAATGTAGCTGTTTTGTGTGTAAATGCCTGTGTGTGTGGACTACGTGTATGTAATCCACAGTGCTCTCGACAGCTCGACAGCTCTCTCCTCCTCTGTGCAACTCAATAAGCTCTCGCTGCTGTCACTGTGCAGCCGTGGGACGCCATAGCAACCAGCCCACCTTTAGGTGATTACCATGCTCAGCCCTACCTCACCCACCTCCTCCATCAACACCTAGGGTGCAAATACAGCCCACCCCTGGGAGAGGGAAGACAAAAAGAAGAAGGAGGAGGAGGAGAGAGGAAGAGAATAGCTGTTTGGAACAAAATATTTGACTGTAGCTTCTTTGCACCTCTGTTTGAGATCAGGTGGGAAGCTGCACTGTGTCTTTGGCTGATTTCTTGCAAGATGAATTTATTCTTTTGCTGAAACTTGGGAAAGGGAAGTGTGACTGATGTTCAGTTGAATCAGGTTCATAACCTTATTGAGCCTTCAAAGCATGTGAATCAGTTTAAAGCATAGACTGTATAAATAATGGACGTAGTATCCATGACGTCACCAATCTGATCCTGAAGCGCTGTTTTGAAGCCAATCGTATGCGGGAGCCATATTGGGAATGCTGAACTCAACCAGGCATAGTGTGAGGTAAAGATGCAGGGATGGAGCCTCCTAGCCAACAACTAAGCGGACCTGCCTGTCAGTCAAGTCAGTCATGTCCTTATTTGTGCAAAAACTTGTAATCATAATATCTTGTGAACCGTTGCGTTAGAAAAAAAATCACTATCGTAATGTGTGCCGGAAGAGAAATTAGCTACGTAGACCCAAGCTGTTTTTGAACCAGGCTGTAAACATGTTTATTTCTGCTGCAAAGATCGTCTTTTTTGAATGGGCGTCTATGTGGTTTCCGGTGTTTCTGCAGCCAGCCTCAAGTGGATGCTTGATGAACTGCAGTTTATAAAACTTCTTCATGGGCTTTATATTTTGAGACCGGAGGTTGCAGCTTCGTTTAAAGTCATAACAAAAAATGAACCGTCACTTACTCACAACTCTTAATGCTATGGTTCAGGTGAGGGGGACAGCTGGGTAATGCATGCAGGAGAAGGAGACATGAGTCATGATGACTGTTTTCTGTGTTACTTTCTTTACATGCATAAAAACATTCAAACACGGCAGTAGAAAACAATATTGGCAACTTAGGCAAGCAGTCAAGATTTTAAGACGAAGAAGCTCTTCTCAATATGAATGATGTCGTTAACCTGCCCACTTGCTTGCAGTAAACCCTCCAGACTCTAACCTGCTGCCTTCATTCATACACTTCCACTGTCTACATGCCGACTTTTGTAAACCAAAGGCCAATAGGAAAAAGTTTGCATAAAATCGGGGTGAACAAATGCAGCTGTTTGCTTCCACACATGTGCCATACATATGCAAAAGCACCCCTTAAGGGTTTGTATGATATGCATCAGACTGTACAATAACTCCAGTGTAAACCCCTGACAATAAGAAGCTCAGAGCAACTTAGTGCAGCACATGGAAAGTCAGGTGACGAAGTAGAAAGAGCAAGACAGTTGGTGAGAATGACTCAAACCAACAAGCCCTCACTCAGGAGGCCTGTTCGTGTCACTTAAGAAACTGAGGGCCTGTGTCCACTGAAGGCAAATTTTCTTTCTGGCATGTCCACAACTGCAATTTCAGAAGGCTTATCTTAGTGATGATGGTTAAGTCTGTTTTAGAATGATCTGTATGCTATTGTATTTTACAAAGAGCAGTCAAAACACTTGATAAGAATCGTATTGTAGCAATAGCAGCAGCTTTAGAACTGGAAATTTTACCCTTGCAAAATGAGTTTGAGGGGTTTCTCCTCCTTATGGACCTCTGTTACTATTGTCGATATCAGAAGTCCTCTTCAACTAAGTATGCTGAAATCACACTGACAAAAACACAGCTGACACTGAGGGTGTTTATGCTGTTAGGATGCTGTGCACTGAATAGATGACTGCACTGGTTTTGTATAAAAAGAGGCGCTACCAACACAAAAAACACTTTGAATGGACATAGGCCCTAATGGTCCATTTTAGTAATGTTTTTTTAGCACCTAAGCTAACTCTGAACCCCTTCCTGATATCAATCACATGTTTTAAAGTTATTAAAGGCATACTGTCTATATTAGATTGGAAAGCTGAAGAGAAATAGGAGATGTGGGGAGCAGAGAGTGGGGGATGACAAGCGGCAAAGGGTGATGACTGCAACAAAGACTACACCCTCTGTACATTGGGTACCCACCTAGACTACTAGGCCACCCAGTGCCTGTATAAATCATGTTTCAGAAAAGCTTTGAGGCAGGAAAGGAGAGAAAAAAGCATTTGTATGACACCAAGTATCATGATATAGCCTCTATATTAGATGCACTGGGAATCAGAATGGATCTTCACTGTTAGTTCATCAGGGAAGAATTTACACTCTGCACATTTCCTTCATCTGTTTTTCCCCTGACACTTGCATCAATCTGTGTAATGAATGAGCACATTTATGAGCTCAATCAATTAAAGACAACACAGAATGTGTGGGCTCTTAGCATAAATAAATCATTACCACATTAATGTGCTGGCCTCTTGCCAGGTTTGCATGTCACTTGTTGTGACATTGGGTTCTATTTGGCTGTAAAGTTTGATTGTTTTATGGCTGAAACAGGAAGAGGGGGCTGTCCACCACCTTAAAGAGAGGAAGCTTTTTGGTCAGCAGGAATCTTTGTGACTGTTCACCACGAGAAAATGTGGTGTCAGTTTTGTTAACCACGAGTTTAGCGTCTAAAATACCACAAGCATCAGACAAATCTACACTAGGAGCTGAGCATGGTTTTATTTGTTCACAGAGATCCCATGAAAGAAACCACAGTTCCAATAGCACCTTTCATTTGTACCAGTTTGTCAGAGAGTAACAGCTGAGGGGGCCAAATGCTCATTGTGCACTCATAAACTCCCACTACCTTCTGTGTCTTCTTCTAATTCTCACTAAGTTATAAGATGACATCAGTTGGAACACAAACTTCCATCAACAACTCACACGATCAAGTTAACCAGTTCAGCCAAGTGTCACTTTGTGTGTGAATGTGATGCTTGTAGTTACATCTGTGCTCTAGTTGTACACTCACATTTGAAACAATCTCTCAGACTGAGAGAGAGAGAGAGAGAGAGAGAGAGAGAGAGAGAGAGAGAGAGAGAGAGAGAGAGAGAGAGAGAGAGAGAGAGAGAGAGAGAGAGAGAGAGAGAGAGAGAGAGAGAGAGAGAGAGAGAGAGAGAGAGAGAGAAGGGTGCACATGAATTAACTAATGCACTGTGACTGAAATGTGTACATGCTTAAGGGCATGAATAATCTGCACACACACCGTTACTAACACACCAAAGCTTAGGGTAATGTCCCTCATGGAGACATACATTCCCTCCATATCTTCCACATACATACTTGGCGTCACCGAACCACCTCCTTGTCTATGATGATTTTGAGGTGCTTCGAAGCGCCTGACACCAAGCCATAAAATAACTCTGAAACACCTTAAATCATCTCCCCTGGAGTGCTTGTTCCCTTTTTGGGCTGCCAAATGTCTTTGCCGTGTAATCTTTTACATGACATTTCTAAAGCAGCTCAGCTTTGGAGCTGATTTGTAACTTGTGTTGATGCTTAAAGTGTTGACTGACTGTGCCGACACAGACATCCAAATGCGTCCAATGGCAGCAGCCTAATCTAGCAGCCTAATCTAGCAGCCAGATGAGAGTTTGCTGGATCGTTACCCTCCTCCTAACAACCCAAAGTGATGCTTCTGCAACAAAAACAGTAAGATAAGCGGGTTTTCTTGCACTTACAGAGAGTTATTTGTGACTTTGATAGAACTTTGCGCCTCATAAAACAAGACATAGCAACTTGTAAATCATACACTGTCATCACAGGCAGATAAATAAAGGTTTCCATTGAATGCACATTCCAGATGCACTTTCTGTGTACTGCCTGTGTAAAGCATGTAACCTCGATATGTCTTATTCAAGAAAGAATTATTACAGTGTGGCATAGGAGAACCTCTTTGTGAGTACGTACCTCCTGCTGCTAAGTCTGAAACTAGTGGCATTTCCCAGAACAACTACTCTGAACTGGAAAATGAAGGGCGGTAAACAACACGACGGATACAACAACGGTCCACTTTGAAAACCCTCAGGTGATTCTGAAATGACACAAAGGGACTCTTACCGCTCGGTTGCTTTGCTACAGCCACAGAGAGAGCTCGCGCCTGCTGGGCTCGACTGCTGGACCTGCCGTGATGCTTATTGACTGACACACTGCCATCAGGGGGTAGAGCCGGGTGGCCGGGGCATGAATAGGTCAGGACACAGCCAGTGATGATGCGTGGGGTAGGCGAATGGATGCTGCATGGTGGTCGGATGGTGGAGAGAATCAGAACATGGATGTACTGAGGATTGTTTTAGCTTCTGTTTTGTGATAGGGGATCTTTTTGCTTCTTATTCAGTTGAATCACACTACTTTTATTGTGTCTGATTGAAACTTTGTATATTTAAAAATTATATTAAGATGCCTGATTTTCCTTTCACTGATCACAGCTTTAAAATCGCTGATGTCCAAACTTGGCGTAATTTGGAACAGCAGGCCAAAGCTGGTGTCAAAATTTATTTTCATAACCCAGAAAAAAATTACAAGAACAACAGTTTGTGTTTTATTGCGAGTTTGGCTCATTGACTTTATAAAAATACGGACACTATAACTCTAACATTGTATGAAAATAAAGCAAAAAAGCCCCTCAATCATTATGCATTATATAATAAAATGGATGCTGTAAGTGTTCACTGTCTGTGAAGCCAAAACATATAGAGCTCCCCCTACTGACTGGCTGCAGTATAGGTTATAAACCAAGCTTCTGCCATGTGAACAGATGGAACATGGGTCAAACTATAAAATTGAAATACACATCGAATATGTTTTCTGAAACATTGTTTCAGTCATTATAGATAGTTATCATCACGCTGATTAACATGAAAGTCTTAATTATTTATTTCAGAGTTTATTTTAATTACATATTTGACCCCTGCTGTGCTACATACTGGATTATCAGAGTAGAGGAAGAACAGAGGGAGAAAACATGATGAAAACTATCTGTCGAGTCAGTGAGTGTCTGCTTCAAACCAGCAAAAGGATCTGTTCTGCTGTGGTGTGTACCCACCTGAAGAATCTTCAATGTTTATGAGTAAGTTAAAAGTAAGTCAAATGTGTGTTTTGGTTAGTGGCCAGGATGAAACGTCAGTCCCATGGCTCAACCAGCCAGGTCGCCTCTGCATATGTCTTGACTGCACCAGGAGTTAATAGGGTGATGTTGTCCATTCTATATACAGTCAATATTTAAAACTGAGTTTGCAACACAGTCACAGAGTTATAGCACTGCTAGTTTCAGCTGAAAAAAAAGGAAAAAGCATCAATCGTTTTTAACTGTTAGAGGTCACAGAAAGTTTTGAATGGTGAGTGAAAGGTACAACAGCAGTAACTTAGGGGACAGCCTTGGTTGATTTATTTACTCAGATACCACTTTGTTTAGAAATGTCAGACAAAGACTTTGAATAAGAGATGCTCTGTTAAAAAAGTCTACTATTTTTAATCTCATATCTCAAATACAAAAATGACAGCTAATACAAGGGCAGCAGTACATCAGATTGCCACCTAATGTGTACCTTCAGTTGAACACTGAGCAGGTTTGTAAATAGCTGTAGTTGACAGCTTCGGTAAAGTGCCGCACATTTAAATGTAACAAGGAAACAGAACAAAAAAGCAAAGTGTCTGGTCAAGCAGCGGAGCGGCAGATAAACACAGACATGATGTGATTCAGAAATAATGTTGAGTAAATATTTTCAAATGCTGTCCTGAGGAGATAAAGAGCAAACAGTGGAGAGGCATTTTGAGAGCTGTAACTGTGAAACAGCTCAGGATGATAGAAAATAGAAATATGGTATGTACGGCCTTCAATAAAGGAGACAGAAGGCAAGTAATAGAGATCTGGAGCTGATAGAGTAACACTGATGACAGATTTGTGAGTTAAATGTGAATCATCAATATTTCGTTTTTTAAATTATGGGTAAAAATTGAAGAATTGAAGGGAAACTAGCGTGACTGGAAAACATCCTCGAGATTTGGATAATCATAAGCTACCATTGTGATTAGAAAAATAAGAGTATAGATTGTATGTTTGTCTGAGCAATATTTCCAGTCCAGTGGATTTCATCTCATCCCTGACATTGTGGTTCAGCGCTGCCCTCCCGCTGCTCCTTTGATCTCCTCTTTCCTTTCTGCCCTGGTCTCCTCCGACTCCCACTCACTCTGACCTCCAGAGACTGTCTTCCTGACTACGGGCCCGAGTAACACTGCATGAAGCTGGGGATCCGAAGGTGGTGGGCAGGGCCGGTAGCCTGGAGGGGGTCACAGGCCAGCAGGAGGGGCATTAGAAGCTTTAGTTGAAACAATGGCCCAAACTGTATGGAGGGAGGTGATGGAGGACGAGGGGGTTGGATTCGCTGACAGTAAGTGTGAGATGCACTTCCTGTAGAGACATGATGATTGAGCACTTTTACTGACCAGTAGGTGCAACGCCACTGGAAGTCAGTATTAATGAAAAGTGACAACTGCACTGACACTCTGAAACAGAAACCTATTGACATTGACACAATTTGACTTCCAAGATGTGTACCAAGACTAGCAATTCTAATCTCACAAAGTGCCAATCAAACAACACAGTTGATTCCTGGTGACCCAGTTGCAGCTCACGCTAGCTAAGCAGAGCAAGTAGGAGCCACTCCATCTAAACATGTAGCCACCAGCTCCACAATCTGTAAACCAGGAAGGACTAAACAGTTGTAGTATCAACAAAGTGATGACAGCAGACCTGATACAAAAAGTCAAAAAATATGGCCAAACCTGCCCGTTCGTGAAAATCCTTAAACAAGTGATATGAAAGTTTGTTGTTGACATCAACTGTTGAGTCTGCTGCCTTCAGGGAACTAATTGGAAAGGAGCAGTGAGACGAGAGGCAGAGAATGTTAATGATAGTCATGTAACAAAAAGGAGTAACGCTAAAGTTACTTTGATGGTAGTAACTAATTACTACGTTTCATAACTTTCACAAAACTATTTGGCAGTATTTTCAAATAGGCTGTAATAGAAACATGTTTTTTGAATTTTGTAGATTAGTTCAAATGAAACATTCAAATACTGTACCTTTACTCGTAAAAACACATTAAAAAACTCCCAAAATAAACACACATTTTATAACATGGGCTAACATACATGCATGTAATCGTCTTAACAACTAGCACTCAACAAGATGTCTGAAGGAACAAAGTGTGACAGCCTTCCTCACTTGGATGTACTATTCAAAACCTTCCATACATCCTCCATTCACCCAACAGCCAGCACACTGATGAACTGATAAACATCCCTCATAATCAGTAGATCTGTGGTTCTTTGTATCTTTTCTAGTAAACTTTAACACTAGCTAGTTTGAAAATGTGTCTTTTCATTAGTTTTGTCGAAGGCCAGATCATGACTGAAGTCTGAGTAGACATTTGTTTTTTTTATTTCTTGATTCAGTCCTCTTGGTGTTTCAAGCCATAAATGCAAAGAAGTAGGCTCTCTATTTCACCTCTTCTTCTGGGGTTCTACCATGCCCAATGTCTTTGTTCTTCTCAGGGAGGATGCTAGATGTCTTACCTTCTTTGTGAGTGTTATCATAAAAAAACTGAGCAGAGAAACGGATCTCATTATCACTACTACAACCGCTTAAAGCAGCTACTTTCTGAAAGCCTCTTGTATTCCCACATCTAGCATGTTTCTTTGTTTTCCTGATAATGGTTTATTTGTTGAAAGGTGCAGTGAAATCAGAGGCAGCGAAAGTCAACCTACTCTCTGAAGTGTGTCCAAACTTCCAGGATGTAAAAAGATGAACCATTGCAGCAGATTTGGTCCCTCTTTCAGATAATGTAAGATTCATATTTTTCATAATCTTTACCTAGAAATTCTATTACAGCTTTATTCAGCCTTTTCAATACAACACTTTCTTTAAGAAGTGAAATAAAACTGAGATATGCTTCATGAATGGTTTCCCAGGCAGACTCCCAGAGTGAAAAAGTTGCAAAGCTCACCGAACGTAAGTGACAGATACGCAGTGGTATTTTTATCAGACATGTTTGGAGTCCAAAATATCCACAAATCAGCCTACTACAAAAGTGTATGTGAGTTTATTTGAGAAAGTGTGTATGTGTGTAATTGTGTGTGTGAGTGTGTGCTCAAACAAAGAATTTAGAGTCGGTGTGCATGATTGGCACACAATGCAGATGTGTGGGCAGCAGATGCCATCTGGAGAAAGCGGAGTGGGCTGGTGGAGGAGAGGAATTGAAAGGTTGGAGGGGGGGAGAAGTGGGGGGGGGGGTTGCTCCACTACTCTCCCCCTGGAGAAAAAAAGCACTGGTTTGACAGCTGGATAAAGGAAAATTTAGGAGTGTAATCAATCAAAAATAGTGTGACACAAATAAAACAGACGAGAGATGAAACCTGCCCACACACACACACACACACACACACACACACACACATCCTGTGACGATCACCATCATTGTCCGTCATCTTCGGTCCACCAAACTTTTTCACCACTGGTGAAAAAGATCAAAAGAGTCCCTCCAGGTCCCTCCAGGCTGTTGTAGGGTTGCTAGGCTTGTCGCTGGGGGACACAACAGGGGAAAGTGCCCTTCTTCTCCGGGATGTGGGTTTGGACAATCAATGTTCAGGAGGTAAATTGGCCAATTTTGGAGAAGCACCAGGTGCAACGTCTGCTTCATTACACTGGTCAAGATGTTACAACAGGAGGGACCATAACCCTACAGAGGCACAGCGTCCTGTCTCAGGAGGCTCTTATAAATTCACACACACCGTTTTATATATTCCTAAATCTGCCTCATTGTTCTAATTCCTTGAGCGATCCAAGAGCACGACTCTTTGGCTGCCTTCTCAGGCCAGTTCTAAATAAAAACACTAAACTCCCTCGTTCTTTGAGTGACATCTGTGAGGGAAAATAAAGCCACACTATGCCTGTGGAAGCATGCGGGACAAAGGCAGGTCTATTTGCAGTGAGATCAGCCCTATGAGAAAAATCATAGATGTTTCCGTGTATGGACAGAAATGTATATGTTGTAGCCAAGTTTTGGGAATGGGAGGTTTGTGTGCCAGCGACAAAGAGGCATGGGAACTAGAGTATTTAGGATCTATAAAATGTGGAGAGGCGATGGACTGTATTTCAACACAAAGACACATTCATAAATGTTTGAGAGGGTAATGTTTGAGGAAAGAGGGGATTCAGACACCTGCTGAGGGCATAGTCTGCAATGTCTTTCTATCACAAACATGCTGTTTTTGCTAAAAAATGCAGGTCAATCTGAATCTTAAGGACAGCAAATTTCTGAAAATTAACAAAAATGAAGTGCCGTTTTGATTTGCCGAGTGGAATTCTGTTTTGACTTCCCAGCCTCAGAAATCATCAGCAACTCTACTGCTGGTAACGATCCAATGACTTAGCCAAGGACGCTTCAGCGGGTTGGATATTTTCTGGCTGAATCACTGTCTGTGCGCTGCTAAAGGCCAAATTCCACACTAAAAGAGACACAATATTATAAAGGTGCCAGTTTTGGTGGTGCAAACCTATCTGCAGTCGCTGGAAGCAGCGTGTGGTGATGCAGAACGCCCTAACCTGCCCACACAGTGACAATCTCCTCTGCAGATCATTGAAAGGCACATCTCCTGGGAGCAATAGAAGACCTGTGTGGGAGGACATAAAAGAGTGAGAGCACCATGGGCAAAACCCCAAACCTGGACACAGCTGGCTTTTCACAAATATGAACAATGAGACCTTTGTTGAGGAAAAACTGCAGAGGTTACATCAATTCCTGCACATCATTCACCTCTGCAGCTCCACACTGCAACAGGCCTGCTCTACAGCCCGTGCTGATGGATGAATCTTAGTGCACATTTCATCATAAGTGCCCTCAAAGCCTCTGTAATATAAGAATAATGGCAAGTGACAATAATCCAATACAAGCTGGCTCCCCTCACAAAACGGGCATTGTCAATTTCACAAAGTGCAATAGCATGTAATGTCAAGGAGGTCATGCTCATGCTTGTTCTTAAATCCAATCTGAAGGCAGAACAGGCGTCAATATCTCCGCTAGGTGGCGACCTTAGTCCGATGCGGCTCACCTTGGACAGCGCTGCGCTTGATTGGAGCCAGACTACATGCAGGATCAGCACAGTGAGACCAGTAAGGAACACAGAGGACAAAAACTGACGCATTGCATTTCACAAAAATAAATATAAAGAGTTGGGGGTCTGTTTGTGTTTTTTATTTAAAGTTGAGGAGGCAGAGAGTGAGGCAAACGTCATTTTACAAAGAAAAGTCAGTGCCTTCTAAGCAGCGCATGCACACTGTCCATCCGTTTTCACTGTTGACATGCAAAATATTTCCTTGATTGCACTTTATTCATATTATGTCAGTCAGTGGCTCACAGTCATGGTCCGTTTTAAAGCACCGTTGGACCTGCAAGACAAAATTCGTGGAGAAATGCCACTTTACACAACCAACGTCTCGTATCTGAGTATATTTTCCTCTGATAACTGAGAAAGTGAAATGTTTGAGGGAGGGGGGGTTAATGATTATGTGCCCCCCTTCTCTCTGTCCACTGCGTTTTCTATATGATTAGACGGGGTCCGCGTCAGAGCGCACAGACAAGACCCGCCTCCTGGCTTTGGTGCGCTGGTTGCGTCTCTCTCCCCTGTCCGCTTCAAACCCATATTCCACTGGGAAAGAGAGAGAGAAAGGGAGAGAGAGAGAGTGTGTGTGTGCGTGAGAGAGAGAGAGCAGGACCTGGGAGAAGAGCAACGAAAGAAAAAGAGGAGAGAAAAACGGAACAACGACACAAATGGCACTCATGGCAGGGATTTTGTTCACGGCTACCTTTCTTGTTTTGGGGATTTCTACATTTGTTTCGTCGGCACGGACATACCCCCCAAATGAAGGTAAGGTTGTTGGGAGAAAAATAACTGCCGCGGACTTCTGACTTCATCCTCGCTTCGTCTCTGCGCGTGTTTGCGCTGTGGAGCCTCACTTCTTGGCCCCTTGTTGCGAGTGCTTGGAGCCACAATGAGTTAAATGGTGGAAAACACCGACGGTCACCTTTACGCAGCGACTTTTGCAGGGTTTCTCGTGTACGAAACTGGAATGCGAAGTGGCTGTCCAAATGCGCATCGACTGTTTTGGTCTCGACTCGGGGTTTGGATCGCACCAGCCTCTGAACGCCTGGGAAAAAGAGTACGTGCAGCCCTGATACGCGGGGATATCTCTGTCAAGAGAAAAGGTCAAGCGAACCTGTGTGCTAAAAGCAATTCGATGTTGCAAAGCTTCACGGACATGTCTTGTAAAGCAGACATAAGGCACAATGAGAGTCAGTTGGAGACTCGCAAATCCGGCACAGATCCGACTGGCCAAGTGGCTCTGTATTTATCACGTTCATGTATTTGGAAAGGGATCTCTCGTGCTATCACGGACAGTTGTGGTGGAAGGTGATCGTGGGGATGACAGAGAAAAAACACACTTAAAGTCTAAGTGTGTTGTCCAGTGTTTACGCGCTGGATGAAAGGATTTCTGCATTTAAAGAATGGCCTTTAGTTATTCTCTACAATGCATAATGTTGGTGTAGCGGCCGAGCTGCATTCTGTTTAAATCGAGCACGTCGCGTCCTGCTCAAAACACTCCAGCGCGGAGGGTTTCGGGACTCCAGTTGCTTGCTCTAGGTCCCGGAGCGCAGTGTATCTATCTAGTTTCAAAATGTTGGTGCAAATGTAGGCTTCAGTCTTCCTCTAAGCATAAACACACTGAATTATACTTAATTTCACTTGAAACACCCCCAATGATGAGTGAATCTATCTTCTGCACAGTAGTGTGTTCTGTTTCGGATTTCTCCGCAGAGCAAAGCCGTCTGACAAAACAAGTGTGCAAAGCCGTATCACGAGCTCAGTTAAGTTAGATATGAAACAAATGTGTCAGATTTCTAATTAAATCCATCCATATTTCACCGTATAATTTATGTTGTTAACTTATACAACGGGCTAATTTAATCATTTAAATGGAGCAGTTAATTTTACACTCACTGAATCAAAACAACCCCAAACATATGCGCATGGGCTTCTCTATACTTCTCAATTCCAAGAAAAAATATCATAATGAAAGCTTCTCAAGAAGAAAGGATTCAGTTTTTCTTGTGAAAATATGACGTAACAGAATCTGTGTGCCAGGCACATTTAAAATGCGTTTTATCTTCAATCTTTTAATCTTCAATGACCAAGTTTACGCACACGGCTCCTGGTTGATTTCGATCTCATCAAACGAGCCCAGGGCCGAAGCTTAAGAAAAGTGAAAAAAAACATCTCTTAAAGATACTGAGAGAATGTATTTATTGAAAATGATTGGCCTAACTCAAATCAATCAAACCCACAAGACAGCAGGGATTATGCGCAACAAAACATCGACACGGCTATTATGAAGACTTTCAGGCCTACGGCTCTTCCCATGTTTACTGACATCCATCATGAGGATATTTTTCTCCTCGATCAGTCGCTTTGGAAGTCATTTGTATTCATTAAGTCCTCCTTGACTATAAAACAGTAATAGAAATCCGGTTTTCTTCTCTTTGTTGAACTTTAGTGGACTGTATGTGTATATGTTATGTGCACATACTGAGACTGCGTGCTCAATTCTCCCTTTTCTGTTTTCCAGTCACGTTATTGGACTCCAGATCTGTACAGGGGGAGCTGGGATGGGTCGCTAACCCGACAGAAGGAGGGGTAAGTACTGCAAAGAAGTGTCCCCTTGTTAGGACGCATGGTCCCCTATTGAGCAAAAATGGAGAGATAATATCCATTATTGGCAGGAGCTCTGGCGTGGATACACAGCCCTCTTTGATAAGATTCTGTCCTGGTGAGACCTTCATGGGAGTATCTTTGTTGATGATTTATTGTGCAGCTGTCTGCACTGTAGGGGTATTAGGCTCAGGTTGAGTTCAATGCAGAATTCCTTTTTTCTTTTGGCTCAAATATGGGAAAATCTAAATTTGCAATTTCAGTGTGTAAATAGCGACCCTCTCTAACATTCTGTAGGCCTCAGTGGGGTCCCCAGAATCCACTTCGAGAACCATCGGTCTATAGGCACCCCCTCACCAAAAGCCCCTGCTCTCCTTTCTCCTCGCTCCCCTTCTCTCTAACCACTCTGTAATGGTCAGATGCAGGGGCCGATACTGCAGCGGGCATCAGGTTTCCTGAATAGACGGTGGATTGAATCGGTCTTTGTGGAGAAACTTTATATCCCTTTCCACCATTGAGTGGAGGAGAGGGAGAGAGAGAGGGAGAGGAACTTGGCAGCTGAGAGAGGGTCCTCTGGAATGGATGAATAAGGGGGAAAGTGCAGTGGGGTTCAGCTCTTGCCGCAGGACGACTGGATCTGGCTATAAAGAGACGGGAAAATAGGGTCACGCAAATGCATGATCCCTCAGTCTAATTGGGATATGGAGAGGGGCTCTGATAAGGAGAGAACGGGCTGCAGTCTGCTTCGGGCATTAAAGGGTTAGGGAAGGAAAGGCCATGTGTTTCCTAGATTGTCTTTAAAAATATCATACAAAAGGGGACAAAATTGTATTTAAATGCAATTTTTTGAATGTCAGGGATAACCTTAATTGATGATTGTGCGTATTAAACAAATACAAATGTTTTGCCAGTTAGCAGCCACTTCTTCATTTGTTCTACTCACAGAAACATGATGATGAGCACAAGCAAGCCTTTAATGTCTTGTGAAAATTAATACAAATTAGAAACACTGATGCCAACTAATGAATACGAACCTAGGGGGACCTGAATTTCACCTCATGCAGCTGCTTCAGCCCCTGCTCACGGTCTTTTCTCAATGAACTTGGCCGGCGCTGTGCTCAGGTCCTCCCCAGGACCAATTTATCACAAACAAGTGATTGACAGGGTCCTGGCAGCCCCAGCAAGCCAGCATTCACCCTCTCATTACAACCAATTGGCCTTATTCTGCCTCTTCCCTGTTATCGGGGAAAGGTGCGGCCTTATCTCAGCGCTGCTTGATTTCCACAACAAAAGGGGGCTAAAGGAGTAAAGGAGAGCAGAATGGAACGGCAGGAAATGATAGACATTTTCCTCGAATCATACAGCAGCAGCTATGTTTAGTATTATCCCTTCCTCCTCGGGGGATATAAGGCTTTAAGTCAGGCTGTTTATGATAAGGCATCAAATCAAATCTGGCAGTAAATGGCATATCTTCCACTGTCCCATTATGACCCTTTTTTTGGTAAACGGTTGGAGCTAAAGCAGCCAGATGCCTGTCTGCTCTTGTTTACAGCCCAACTCAGTCAAGGACTCTATTTAAAACACACGGTGCAAAACTTAGGGGAACACACCGCTTTGAGCCTCTCAAGACATGCTCGTATTTGCTCAATGGGGATCTGTCAAGAGGGGAACTTTATCATAAGTAAAACAAACATTCCCTCCTGGTGAAAATAAGCCAGGCCGCACTGGATAGCGTTAGCCACGCAGCCCACGTCAGAGTCTCCCTCTCACTCCTATGAGTTCATGTTAACAGCAGTGAACATGTGTGCCTACGTCTCCCATTCTCCATCATGCATGCACACATTAGATCATTAGCATTGATTTGGAGACCTTTAGCTTTTGCATCCACAAGACTTCATGGTTCATACTTTTCTTTCTGGTTTTTGATTCCCTGAGCCATGCAGGGTACTGACAGTTATTGTTTTTGTGTATGTGAACGTGAAGATGATTTTGTATGCCACCTGACAAGTAATTGAACTGTAGGTATTACTGAGGCATAGAACTAATTACAAATTTCCTCTCTCACAGTTGAGGAGAAGTCATGAATATTAATATCTTTATGATTCTATATTAGGACCTAACAAGTCTATTAGGTGCCATTCATAAAATATGCATTAAGTTTAACCATCAATTAATTGCTCTGCTGAGACTCAAACACTGACTAATCTTTTGTGCATGCTCTTTTGCACAGTATCTCTCATTCTTGGCGTTGACTTGCTTGCTCCCAGTCACGTATGTTTACTCATATAGTCCGTTTTTAATTAAAAGAGCATTTATATACTATACAACCTTTATTCATCCAACCAGGACACTGTTTGAGCATTCACATACTCCACTGAATGTGAACTATGGTTTAGAACTGAACATAGGTCATTCATTGCAGAGAGGCTGAAGTATGTCCTTATAACATTTTTAATGTTTTGTGTTTTCCCCAGTGGGAGGAAGTGAGCATTATGGATGAAAAGAACATTCCCATCCGGACGTACCAGGTGTGTAATGTCATGGAGCCAAACCAGAACAACTGGCTCCGCACTGACTGGATCCCCCGAGGTGGAGCCCAGCGTGTCTACATTGAGATCAAGTTCACCCTGCGAGACTGCAACAGCCTCCCTGGGGTCATGGGAACCTGCAAGGAAACCTTCAATCTTTACTACTACGAGTCCAACAACGACAAGGAGCGCTACATCCGTGAGAACCAGTTCGGCAAGATTGATACCATTGCCGCGGACGAGAGCTTCACTCAGGTGGACATCGGCGATCGCATCATGAAGCTGAACACAGAGGTCCGGGATGTGGGTGCCCTGACCAGGAAGGGCTTCTATTTGGCCTTCCAGGATGTTGGAGCATGCATCGCGCTTGTGTCTGTCAGGGTCTTCTACAAGAAATGTCCTTTAGCGGTGCGTAACTTGGCCCAGTTTCCTGACACCATCACTGGAGCCGATACCTCCTCACTTGTGGAAGTTCGTGGCTCATGCGTGGATAATTCAGAGGAGAAGGAGGTTCCGAAAATGTACTGCGGGGCTGATGGGGAGTGGCTGGTGCCCATTGGGAATTGCTTGTGTAACCCTGGATATGAGGAACGCAATGCAGAATGCCAAGGTAAAGAACTGACATTTGTCTTTTGTTCTTTGGAGCTGACTCTTTTTCTATTTATGGTTAACTCTTCCTTGAACTTTGCAGGTCCCTACAGTATCTTACCTTAGAAATGTCTCCCTACCCTCTCACTCTGTATCTCTATCTTTAGTCCCATGTTTCATTCTCTTTGTCCTCCCCTTTCCTGCCTCCCTCGTTTCACCCACCTTACACTCTGTTGGATATGTCTTTCTCCCTGTTCCACTCACCCCAGTCTTTTCATCAGTGAATGGTTGGGGTGATAGAAGCAATGATGATTGTAAATGAAGTAATTAGCTGGCCCACTGGGAGGTGTTGTGCAATGGGATGCATCCCAGGAGACTTGGTGACACCAGGAGAGAAGGGCTCCAACTGGTTTGCACTACTTCTCTGTCTTTCACTCCAGATGCGTTTTCTCTTATTCCCAATAGAGCTCAAAGCTGGGAAGAAGTGATAGACAGCTTTAGAGGAAGGAAAGGAGAGAGGGAAAAAGAGTTTATCATTCCAAGCAGGTCTGAGAAGAGTGAAAATACACAGCTGTGAGATGAGGTTGAAATGGTGCTATTTGGCATGGGGGAATAGCCCTTCGTAGGTGATTACTCTAGTCTCAGCTTGCTGTGATCCTATAGCAGGCTGTTTGATGAGGTTTTAAGGTCAGTGCACAGTGGCTGCTTACTGTTTTGTTCTTTTCATAAATCAGGAGCATTTTAGCGCCTTGATCAATTTACAAAATTGCCTTGAATTTCCTGTTCAGGACAGCATCAAGAAATCTTAACAAACTCTTGCTTTAGGATATTAAAAGCTTGGCTTCTTTTAAAGACGATCTCAATGGTACTGAGTGGCGTGTCCAGAGGGGGGACCGGGTTGGCATGGGCCCCCTTAAAATATGATTGCCACCCCCAAAATCTGAAACTTTGATCAGTTACTTGTGTACTCAGAGGCAGGACTTGCGTTAAAACAAATAGTTAAAACTATTTGGACTGGATTTTAACAGGAAATGGAGTGGTTTCCTTTTGTTGGTACTCTAAATAGTGCAATAATACTTTGCACATCTCTTTCATAAGACAGAGAAATCAGTCCATCAAAAAGGAGAAAGACTGAATATATTTATGGCAACCACAGTCAAAAAAGTATCCATGCGCCCCAGCTGTACAAACTGATGAGCTGATAGTAGTCTATGGTATGCAGGAGTTAATTGTTAACAGCACCTAGTATTACTTTAAGCAGCATTTTGCCAAGCCAAGGAGCAGTTGGTTGCCCTGACGAATGAATGCCAATTCTGCCACCGTGGTTTATTGCTCTACCCCACCAGCCAGCCTTCACTGCCACACACAAAAAGCAGTGAAACACAGCAGTGAGGGGTCAGAGGGTGGGCACGGGTGATTAACAGGGGGACGGACCACTACACCTCTCTTAATTTACGAGGAAGCCTTTATCTTGGACCACTAATTGCATGACAAGCAGGTCTGCTGACTTAAGGTTAGCGCTGGCTGCTCGGGGGCGGGGAGGCAAACAGTTGCAAGTAGTCACAGATGGGGTTTGTGTGTTTTGTGTGTGTAGCCGTCCAAAAAAGTATCATTTGAGCTGTCTCTTGGAAGGGTGCCCATCTCCCCTGTTGCTGGTTTCAGATTTCTCTGGCCAGGTTTCTGTCCCAAGGGTCGGCTTCAAAGATCCAGGATTGAGATGGAGGGAAAGAGGCCAGAGAGTAGTTAGTTACAGATTTGAGGTAAAATTCCCCAGAAGTGGTTTTCTTAATATCATGCTTTTAACTTTAATATCCTCTCTTGTTTCAAGTCACAGTGAGAACCCTGATCTCATACTGTATATCATAACTTTTCATTCGCCTGCATCACTGAAATAGGCTTCTTACCTCGCCTCTCTCTTTTCACTTGAGAAAAATAGCTGGTGCTCTCCAATGAGGGCAACAAAGGATTTGGAAACTGTGATTTTATGTGACTAATGCAGTCTCACAGCGCCTGCCAGGCTTTGAGCTGGCAGCATTGATTTTCAAGCCAATATATCCATTTAGTTCACATATCACTGAATCTGCTTTAATTTGTTTAAGTTTGCAGTGCCAATACATTCACTTCATCCCTCTTTGATTCAATTATACTGTTTGAAAAGTTTCTCAACATTTCACTTCCAATTGGAGAGTGGATAAAAAGCATT
Organism: Notolabrus celidotus; assembly: GCF_009762535.1. Lineage (NCBI taxonomy): Eukaryota > Metazoa > Chordata > Actinopteri > Labriformes > Labridae > Notolabrus > Notolabrus celidotus. The sequence goes on along the minus strand of NC_048285.1, from coordinate 6,977,705 downwards.
TGGTTTGATCCTGAGCGGCTGCGTGAGGCGTAGTAGGTCAGTGCGTGTGACTAAAAGGGTTAAGAGGTGCTGGCCAGCGTCAGTCTTCAAGTGCAGTGATGAGCTGGTTAATATTCTCAATTGTGACCAGCTCTGCATGAGAGCGGCTCCCCTCTTGTATGACCATGTCACTGAGGCTTCAGGACCAAGTTTGGAGGAGAGGGAGGGAGACTATGACGCTGAAGTTGCAAAGTGTTTCCTCATTTCTTCTTTTCTTGATTTAAAAGTTAAAACAAATGCATGAGAGTATGTCAGCCGACGCTAACATGTTCGCTCAATGTGGTCTAAAACGTGTCTTTTAAAAAGCTTTCTATGAACCACACAAGCCCTTTTGTGTGTGTGTGCCAGTGTGTGTGTTCACAAACTTGTGGGTCTGAGCTTGTCTTGTGTTCGTGCGGGGTTACAAGGGCACCTTGGCCTCTGGTTCCCAGCCCAGGATGAATGGGCTCTCCTCCATCATTGTTTGGGGCAGCAGCGGAGCCGGCTGAGACTGGGGATGTTTTAAGGGGGGTGATAGGTAGGTGAGGAGGGGGCTGGAGGGGTATGTAGGAGTTTTACTCTCCATCCCTGGCAGGGGTCAGAGGTCATCCCCTTCTGCATCCATCTTACTGATGCATCTGACAGGTCCGCGGATCCAGGATTGATTAAGACGTCAGGGTTTTGACAGCTGGGGCTAGTGTGTGTGTGTGTGTGTGTGTGTGTGTGTGTGTGTGTGTGTGTGTGTGTGTGTGTGTGTGTGTGTGTGTGCTTAAGTTGGGCCAGGGGTGGCCAGGGTGAACACCCAGGGCCAAGGCGAGAGGGGCAACCAGGGCACGGAGGACAGAGGGGCCCCTGATCTTAGAAGAGGGCACTGTGTCTGTTTGCATTTGGGATCCTTTCCCCCGTTAACCACCTCCTCCCCCCTCACACACACTCTGTTTGGGAAGAGTGGGGGTAATGGAGGCTCCTCGCTCCTCATCTGGTGAGGGGGGTCCCTACTGTTGGAGGGGAGGGAGGGTGTGATTAGTGAGAACCATGTATGCCACTCTAAGGAAATGATAACCTCAACTGTTTTCTTTGTCTGTGGAGAGAGGCGTCTGAACAGCAGTGTGCTCTGGCTGCACCTTTACCTCTGCAGAGTGTGTGTGTGTGTGTGTGTGTGTGTGTGTGTGTGTGTGTTTTAGCAAACACAGCAAGTTTTATTCCACTTTAAGGTTTGTTTGTTGGTGTGTGTGTTTGTTGTGGAAACAGTTTAATATAGGCGTGAAGGTGACAGACACTTTTGACACTGCCGAATGCTGGGTCGTGGTTGAGCCGTTAACTGGCAATCCACAACCTTTCATCGCCATCAATCAGCACACACACTCCTTACAGCTCCTGTGAGGAGCTTTTATCTGGATACAAAACAGAGCGAAATTCATCCCGACGCCTCTACGTGAACTAGAAAGCATACTAGACCAGGGAGAGTATTATGTCTGTATAATAATGTTTAATGTCTGATACAGCTGCCTTCCTTTTTGGTTTAAGAAGACGCACTCAACATCAATTTGCATAAACAGCCTGTTTATATTTTCCCCTGTGAAGACTCACAGTGAGTGACATGATAGCTTGTTAAAGGCAGTAAAAGTGTATTAATTAATAAGTGGTGATGTCACACTTAAAGCTGTTCATCGCTGTTTTCAACAGATGAGTCTAAAAGATGTTTGGTTGTTTTTTTCTTCTGATATCCTTGTGATGGGAAGGAGAAGAAAATATGTCTGAAGTTGACCATTTTATTCTATAAACACTGAAAAGAAAGCTCCCTGAAGTTAGCATCTATCTGTGGGTTTTTCTGTCAAAATAGCTGGTTACCTAATCAAAAAATTATACTTTGACTTTATTCACAGATTTAATTCTTATTCTCCACATTTTGTTTTTTTCTTGAAGAGCATAAAGAAAAAAAAACTCATTATTTATCTCATCCCTGGCCCTAAAAATCCTCTATAGTTTTGACCATAGGGGGCGCCAAAATTGGCACAAACTTAGAGCTCATTACAGCAGCTTTAAGATGTATTGACTGAAAAAGAATTGAAGTAACATTTTAAAAGAGGTCAGTCATATTTCAAATACGTTCAATGAATTTTCGCAGACTTCTCCTCTTTGTTCTGCATTTTTAATTCACAGCACAAAACATATTTTTTATTTGCGTTAAGGAAACCTCTATAGGGGATAAAGAATCTGTTTCACAACCTTGACTTCACACCTGTTTGCGCGTGTGTGTGTGTGTGTGTGTGTGTGTGTGTGTGTGTGTGTGTGTGTGTGTGTGTGTACCTGTGGCTTAGCGCCTGATTGTGATGTCAGTGTGTGATCAGAGCATTTCCCCACCTGAGACCCCCCCTCCCTCCACCCCTCTTTTCCCTGCAGTCTGTGCTGAGCTGGAAACTCTCATTCATGTTGGATTAAGAGGTTTTAAGGATGAAGTTTTTTCTCTTGTGCACTACTCAGTGTGTGTGTGTGTGTGTGTGGGTGTGTGTATGTGTGTAACTGGGTCTTTCATTCTCTCTTTCCCTCTGTTGACAGTGTTAAATATGCGCTTGGGAGCATCATTCTAAATTCACCACGTAATTCTATTTAGCCCGTGGGTCCCCGATGGCTTTAAATACACAGACTGAGTCCCTCGCTGTGCATCTCCCTCCCTCCTCCTCCTTCCGCTCTTCTGCATACACTCAAATTAACTATTTGCATCTTCTTCTTGGCTGGCTTAGATACTTGCTTGTTTTTTTCCATCTGTGTCTTATCTACTGTCTTTTCTAATTTCCTGTTGCTTCATTTTCTCTTTACAAGCTCTTTTCCCCTTTCAAATATCCCTCCTTTCTTCAGGCTGAGTTTCTGTTCGAGGTTTTCACTAGTTCACACTCTGTCTTCTCTATCCTCGTCTCTTTTTTTTCTCCCACTGGCCATCGAGCTGGTTAGTGTTTGTCAGCCTGTCTCTGGTGGCAGCGGCAGGAAGTGGGCTGAATAATGAGATTACCTTCACTGTGGGGAGGGAGGCAGCTCGCAGCGGCACATAGAACATCATCACCCGTCATTGTTCCCACAAACACACATGCAGAAGAGTGTGAGCACGCACACCAACCTGAATAATAAGATTCTGGACACATGCAGGGTGTCTTAAGAGACAGGGACCAGTATGTGTGTGTGTGTGTGTGTGTGTGTGTGTGTGTGTGTGTGTGTGTGTGTGTGTGTGTGTGTGTGTGTGTGTGTGTGTGTGTGAACGCCCACGTGTAGAGCCTAGCTAACACCAAATCTGCACACACACACACACACGTGAAAAAAACAGACATGTTAAGTAATAGACTCGAGCACACAGACACATTCATAAATATGTATCGCAGATGCACTCACACACTCAAGCTTTAGTATGCGTTGGCACATGCATGCACACACACACATGCGCACACACACACTCAGAGCCGAGCACAGCGCAGCAGAATGGAGGTGAATGTACTCATCACTCTCTTTGCCACCAGAGAGGCTCATTTTGTGCTGCTGAATAGAGACCAGGAATCTATTACCAACAGAGAGCAGGAAAGAACAACAGATACAGAAAGGGAGGACAAAATGTCTCACGAGCAATCCCTCCACCTCCTCCTCTTTCTGCTGAAATAATTGCTTAAGGCCTTTTTTCTAAATTCTGTTCCTGTTTAGCTCCACAAATGAAGGAAAAAAAAAAAGTCCCTTCAGCACACACAAATCCTCCCTGACTGGATGGAGGGAGGGAGAGGGTGAAGGTGAGGGAGGGGGGTCGGTGGTAATTCAGCCGTCATTAGCTGAGGTGCTGAAATGTTTTTCCTGCCCGGGCTGCCGTCCTGCCTCAGTGTTTGTTCCTTTTACAGTTCTCGACACTCATCACCCCGCTCGCTCTCTTTCCCCTCGCGGTGCCCTGTTCAGGCAGGAAGCCGCTGGTGATCGAGCGTGACCCGGGGCTGATGGTCGTAGTGCTCCCACAGCGCCTGCTACATCATAATGTATCCTAAAACCATTCATCTCTTGTTGAGTTTGAAAAGCTAATGTTTGTCTTTGAAAATTAAGATTCTTTTTGTCATTTTCTGAAGTGTTATTTTACACTTCTTTCAAAGGAACAGAATCCACGTTTCTCAGTTTCAACAAGTGTCAAAATCATGTCGAACTGCATTAGAAATAAGTCGAAATATACCAGCCTCTGTCTTAGTAGAAACATTTGGAATTTAGTGCTACATATGCAAATGTGAAGATTTAGACTTATATGAATTTTGTACTTAAATGTTGGCACAAACTTTTAAATAGATAAGACATTTTAAAAATTGTACAGCTCTTCAAAATGTCTTCCTCTTCACAGTCATCCCTCAGCTGAGTTTGTTTTTTGGTTAACTGGCTAATGTTCGTTGACATCTTCACAATGCAAAGTGCAAGCAGTAGGCATGGCATTTGTTTACCTTTGCACCTGGAAAAGGAGGCTGTGAAGCAATGAGAGTGTGTGCTTTGGCCTTCTTTACTGCAATATGAACACACAACAATCCAAAGGAAAATTGCAACAATGCATCGTTTTATCATCTGAGTCGGAACCATAGACTGTATAAAATATGGACGTAGTATCCGTGACGTCACCCATCTGTTTCTGAAGAGCTGTTTTGAGGTCAATCGGCGGCGGCATATTGGAAATGTTGAACTCAACATAAGTGCTGTCGAACGAATGTGACGTAAAGAGGCAGACTTTGAGCCTCCTCGACAACAGTTTTCTCGCCTGTCAATCAAGTCAGCTGTGCCTTTCATAATGGAAAACTTGTAATCTAAATTTCACCGAACTGTGTGTGCCCATCAAGAAATTAGCTATCCAGACTACACAATGTCTTTTTGAAATTCGTGTTCATGTGGTTTCCGGTACTTCCGAAGCCAGCCTCAAGTGGATCCTCGATGAACTGCAGTTTTTAGCACTTCCACCTTGGCCTCATACTTTTAGACCGGAGGTTGCCACTTGATCGGAACAAAGCAAATGAGCGACAGGTGTGAAAGCACTCAAGAATCCAAAAGAAAGTAATTACAGTGAAGTGTAGAGTCAATTTTACTGAGATTTAGGAGGAAATAGGTAAAAACAGAACATGACATTCCTGAACTCATCTGTCTTTGAATCTAAAAACTTGTTGAGTTGCAGTTTGACTGATATCATTCTCCGTCTGAAGACAATACATCTCCAAAATGTCAGCTCATAATCAGCAAAGAAAAAAGCTCTGTTCTCATCTTTGTGATTGTACTCTCTCAGATAATCCTGTGCACTTTTCAGCCTCACAGCTTTAATTGGACAGCGCTATAAGAGAGTTTGGATTAGTGCAAACTGTACATTACAAAGCCTGCCATTATTAGGTACTGCACTGCCTCCGTGATCCGTTACGATGCATGTTGTTGTAGCTCTAACATGGTTGTCGGCTGGCATCAGGAGCATATAGCTGTACGAGTGTCAAAAGGGCTTTTAAAGGATGATAAAATTTCTCTTTCTCTCTCCTTTGCTCCTCTCTCATCTTTTTGAAAGCATCCTCTCTTTGAAGCCCGCGATGGGAAGAGGGAGCGATTAAAGCAGTCAGCAAGCAAATTAGCATGTCAAAAGGCCCTGAATCAATACCCCAGCTCTCTACCAACACAACCCTGCAGTCCTTTCACCCCCCACCCCTACCCCCATCTCTCTGTCCCTGCTGTTCCCCCATTCCTCTGGCTGTTTCCCTCCTTCTCCCTCCATTTTCTTCTCCACGCTCTCCCTCTCCTCTCTCTTTTTCTCCTTTGCTCACTTAAAAATGCTTCTCCCCCAAACCCCCTTTCACCCCCTCAGCTGACTGACAGAGAGAAGGAGCTGTAAAGAGAGAGACGGATGAATGTATAGGCAGAGAAAGACGGAGAGAGGGAGAAGTGGACAGCGATCAAGTGGGCATGTGTGGACTGTTTCAGAGAGGGAGAGAGAGAGAGAGAGAGAGAGGTTATGAAAGAGAAAGAGGGCCTCTGCCACCGTCTTTGTGCTGAAAGAGAGGGAGGACAGACATCTTTCGCCAAGGAGAGAGGAGGAGATGGGGATGAGAAGGCAGCGAGGGAGGGAGGGAGAGAAAAAGAGACAAAAAACACGGGGGGGAAGTGAAGTGGAAAGAGATTTAGTTCCAGTCTGGCAACCGTGCTTTTTCTACACTTCATCCGTTGGTTCACCATTGCACGGAAATCCCTTTGATCTGGGGCAATGTGTTACTGATCGCGAGGATGGATGTGTGAGTGTGTGTGGACAGACAGAGAGAGTGTGTGTGTCTGAACTATTATCTATATTTATTCTGTGCATCTGTCGCAGCAGGCATATCACATGCTATGTCATAAACTTCTATTAACGTTCCAATCTTGTTGCACGATCTGCGTCTGCAGACAAAGCAGCCGGCAGCTCTTCAGACGGACGTCCAGCTCTCCCTCAGCATCTGACAATGAGAGGCTGATTGCAAACACCTTAGAAATGTTTTATCTCTGCTTCTCTCTTTCTCTTGCTGATTTCTATCTTAAGCTCTCTCCATCCTGCCCTGGCGATAGTGGTCTGGAGGTCTTTTCTTCTCATTTCGTCGTCATCCTTTTTCTCAGGGGGCGCACAGTTCAGTGGCCGACTCAAAGGCTGCTCCGTGGCAATCAGTTAGGGGTTATGACAAAAAGCCTGGCAATAAAGGGCCGCTCTGTAATCTGATGTGCCCTGAGAGTGGACACAGTGTCCATTTTAATGAGCTGAGATCCCCCTTTTTCTAAGCGTGGTGCTGGAGGAGATGGCAACGCTGGCTCATTCTCTTTAAACACAAACACACTCACACACACTTAGATTGTGTGATTTGTATGTAGGTTGTTGCAAGGATGTCTGCAATGGAGTTGCAATAGAGTATGTTGGATGAGTTTGGAGCACTTCCAAGACTTAAATGGTCGTAAAACTCTCACTGATGAATCATCGCCACAAGAGATGAACAGCTGCATTAGGGAAACGCTGATTCACTGATTGCAAGTTCAAGGTACAAGCCTGTGTACTCTAAAACATAAAGGAGAGAAGTCAGATACAACTTTCCCAAGGTGCTTTCACAGAAGCAACATCCAATCACATGGTGCTTACTTAAGCTGCAACTAAAGATGACTTTCTAAAACCAGCAGTGTTCATAAAACATGCCCAATAAGGTAACATGATTCAATATTTAATTGCATTGTTCCATATTGCAGTAACAGCTTTCAAGTTGGCTTCCAGTTCAGTTCAAAGACATGTGAGTGGTATTGATTTTTTCATGTAATTATCAAACAATCTAATCTGCATGTTCTCTTTAAATACTGAACTGTTCAAAAAATAAATCTTTAACATGGGAATTGACTCAAAAAACTGCTTGGCCACTATTTCTACCATTTTCCATAAACACACATGCACCTATCCTTGGTTGAAGCCCAGAAGAGGGATCTTGTGACTGACCTCTTGCTGCGAGTACATGTGTCTGCATACCGGCGTGCAAACTACATGCGTATCAAACACACCACGGGGTTGCCTCTGAGGTGTAACCTCTCTGTGGGAGAGCTGAAATGTAATTTGGGATGTTGAGGTCTTACAGAACCCAGGGATCCCGAGCTGCAGATCTCCAGCCAAAAGCAGAGGTGTGTCCATGCTAGGGCACGTCTCTGGGATTAGAAACCTTGATCCCCCCTGATCCGCGGCGGGCTGTCAAATACTACTGGAAGGGGAGGAACAAGAAAAAAGATGCGACCGCTTTAAGGCTCACACGAAGGAGGAATGTAAGGCAAAGAGAAAGGAGAAGAAAGAAAACAGAGACAGACAGATAGATCGGGAGATCGGGGGGGAAAGGAAGTGATTGAAATGAAACACAGCCGAGTAGACATCCAAGCAGAGTGTGAGTGTGTGTGACAGAGGGAGTGTGTGTGTCGCGTAAAGGCGACATAAAGATGAATTGACTCCTGTCTAGTGGCCTTGATAAACGGCTGGAGATGTGAAAGGTGAAGAGGGGGGGTTATGGGTGCAGATGGTGATCGCTTTTTGAACAAGCTTAGTGTGTCTGTGTCGTGACCTCTGGCAGTTCAGGCTGATATTACTGTCAATATCTCTACTGTGTGTATGGCAGTGTTATTTCACCTGATAGTGAACTGTTTTCACTGCAGCGACTTTCTACTGAAGAAATAGACTGAAAGTCCTCTGTGGAATAACCTGGATTATGGATAGAAGAATCATCAATTATAAGCAGTTGATGTGGTACAGAATAAATAATGGTGTGGTATATGGTATGTATGCATTACTACCTTCCACTAGCTTGGGCTTCAGTTTATGACTAATGGCATAATGGATGTTCTCGTGCAAGGAGGGCAAAAAGTTGGTGGTTCTAGCTCTGCTACTGTTAGTCCCACTCTGCCAAGCAATTTGACATCCGAACCAGCAGACTCTGGTGTCCTGTATTCAGCTGAGTAAAAAAAAAAAGGCTTAATATTGACTGTTAACTGAGTTTTTTCTTACCTTTAGATGAGTCTGTTATACAGAATTTAACTTTGCATGTAAGGGGCTGGGGCTGACTGTTAACTGAGTTTTTTCTTACCTTTAGATGAGTCTGTTATACAGAATTTAACTTTGCATGTAAGGGGCTGGGAAATTAGTCACTTCGAAGCATCCTTACTGCAGAGCACTTAAAATTAAAAGAGAGAAACTATTGTCTTTAACATCAAACTAGCTGATTGACACATTTAACAGATGGTCAGGTAGTTGGTCTTGTGTAGTGATATCTTAGTGTTTGGTAGATTTACTTTATTAGAATGCCAACAAAGCTAAACAGTACTTGAAGTAGCCACAGCAGAACACCAGGTTTAAGACTTCCATCTTTTTAGTTACTGCTGACAACAACAGCTAAGCTTGCTGATTTATACATATATAGTTGTATTACATTATGTAGCATTTGTCTTTGGTTAACTCTGCTATCCTCTAACAGGCAAGGACTGTTGTTAATTTGTGAGATACAGTAATGGCGGTAATAAACAGGAGCTTAAAGGAAGCTGTGAACACACTTTTGGCAGCTCCGCAGGGCATGGTGCTGCTTGAATCACAGACAAGCCTGCCAAGTTTGGAGCATCACCCTACTTAATGAAAGGAAAGAAAGATACAGAGTGATAACAGAAAAGCAGTAAGAGAGCAGTAGATAAGGTATGAGCAAAAAAAGGCAAGAAATATTAAACTTAAGCCTCTTTCAGCAGTGCCCACTCACTGTAGAGCTGTCTGTGCATGAGTCTCACTTGCTTTTTGTTCCTATCATTCCAGAGCCTGTGTGTCTGTCTTCACTTCAAAGCTAAAAGCTAAAATGTTACACATTAGCAGAGTAACCCTGCCTAAGCAGCAGCCATTAACCCCAGGCTCCTGTTACACTGCCCTGGAGCCCCCATGCAAGGCCAGGTTCAACTAGCCTGGGGTTAGGGAGGGCAGCACATACACCCAAGTTTGTGGACACACACATGTGTACATGCTACCAGCTCCGGAATGCACACACATGCAAAGCTATACCATGCAAACAGGAGCTGACACAGTTTCAACTCAGAGAGGGTATCACTTCCACGACTGCGGTGACCTCGATGCCGTTTTGAGAAAGTGAGAGAGAGGGGGGGAAGTGGTCTGGAGAGCGAGGCCTGAGTGACACCAGCAGAGGTCAAAGGTTAAAGCAGTGACAGCCACAGTGGAGACCAGCAGAGCGTCATCAGGCTGACATGAGCTGTTGAAGAGCTAGTGACCCAGGAAAGTTTTTATGTACCCTGACTGTCTGCGCACACACAAACACACACACATATAACTCCATGTATTCACACACGCTGGTGTGCGAAATGTTCTCAGGAACACACACCCTCGCGCACACACATGCACAATGGAAGGTGCTTTGAGGCCCCAGACAGGCTGTCGTCTGGGAGCTACATGTAGATTACCTAAACAAACAACCTAAAAATACTCTCCTTTTCACCCACAAGTCGACCCTTGCCAACCTCTCCTCGTAAACTAGCGAGCCACTTCTGAGAAACCGGCCTAGTTGATTGTTGTTAGGCTCGCCCCAGGACCACAGACAAGTCGGTAATTAAAGTTTTTGTGTGCATGTTTCTGCACACTTAACTGTTGACACTTGTGCATGCACTGCAATTATGACACGTGTGTGAGGGGTGTTTGAATGGATTGTGCTTTTTGTTTTTATTTACAATTTAAAGAGACGGAGGTTAAAAAAGCCTGTGTCGCCTTCAATGTAAATAAGTATTATGGGTCATAATGTGATCATCCGAGTGCAGTTCATTCATGCAGTAATGGTAACGGGTCAGTTCCCTTTTCCCTTATGGGCTAAGAATAGCATAATGCATGCTCTCATATATCTGGTTACTCGGCTGTGTGGTCACACAGTTACGTGTTAATTTTGATCAGAGGTGTATTTATTTTTGGCTTTAAGGTGATGACATCACACTAGAGCAAGTGTCTTTCTTTTACAACTGTATTTACCTGAGATTACACACCTGTGGAAAGAAACTGCAACACACTTGGGATCTGGATTGAAAAAAAATCACTGAAAACTCAAATTCAGCCTAATCTGATTTTAATTTCAATTTAAGATAAACTGATAATGATTCCCATAAAAGGCAGGTATTATTTATTATGATGAAGGGTCATGAGAGAAGGGAAAAGCATTGATTAACATGACCTAATCTGACTTAATCCAAGTAGCAGCTCTCAAATGTGCACAATTGATGCTTTGCACAAATTAATTAAGGAACAATTACCACATGTAAACGTGACTGAGCGATTGTATTTTAAGCGTCACATTGGAGGGGATTTTTGTGATTTGTTTTGTATTTGTGCTGCAGCCCTACACGTGGTTTACACTTGTTTACAGATTTGGATATGAGGCCCCATTGAGACTGCTTCCCTATCGCTTCCTCTTCCTCCTCACCTATTCTTAGTGTGTTTGTGTGTTCCCTCACACATCCTCCCTCTTCCTGCTCCATTCTCCCTGACTTGCTGCAAGCAGAATAGTTTAGCTCTCCCAATTGTTTAGCGGTGTGTGCCGCCGAGAGCGTTCCTTCGCAACACTGCATTAGCATACTCCCCTACCTCCCTGCTCCGTGTCTCTTTTTTTCATAATTGAATTGAAATGCAGCTCTTTTCATTGTAAACAATGTCAGGAAAGCATGCTAGATACACTGCCAGTCCACACACACATGTCCCACATGAGACTGTAACCCCATGAGACCTCGGCGAAATTGGACCAAGACAATACCTTGACTGAGTTTGTTTACGTCCCATCGTCTCTCCTGTTCCTTCTCTCTGTACACAAACTCTATTACTGTGTGTGTTTTGCATGTGTGGTATTGCGAAATGCCTCTTTTTAGTCCAGAGGGCCTCTGAAGGGCTTTGTGTGCATACCTGAGTGTGCAGGTGTGCAGATGTAGGCCTCAGTTTGTGTATGTATCTCCGTCTTGTTTGCCTTAAAGCATGCCATTACCATTACCCACCTGCTGTGCAACTCTTAGGTCACAAAGGTCTACAGTGGGTTTGGCGCTTCGCCCGGGTTTGGGTGGTGCCACTTTTACGGACCTGGCATGGGTGCAGAAGTGGAATCTGAGTGTTCCACACCCAGTGTAGCCAAGTCAAACAGTGCTGCACCATACAAAGATGGACTTGTTTGCTGCCATATTGCTCTGTTTTTTGTTCATCTTTTTCACTTCTTTTTTGTGTCATTCTTCCTGTTGCACGCACATGCAGTACCCCAGCCTCATTTTTAAGGAGGGGTTTTGTCCATTCTGAAGAGGCTGGGTGGAATACTTGAGATTTTCGCGATATAACCATTGTACTAATATTCCTTCTTAAGGCCGGGCCGGAGGAATTTGAGAGGAAGCTGTGGCCTACGTGTCAATAAGAACGCAGAGGCCTTAGTCTGCAGGAAGCCTTCAGAACAATATTTCAATTTTTCAGTTATGTAATCAAAACAGTGACTATATAGGCGGCACCTCAGTGCATGCTTAACAAAAGTGGCTCCATGATGTAGGTAAGGACTTGTTAGGCAGAACATTGCTGCTTCATGCATATGGATTAAATCAAACTACATGGCAAGAAATCTGTTTCAGTCTCATAAAATGTTGTAAATTAGCACATTTCAGGAAGCCCTCCATCTTGGTTGTAATTTTCATTTTAACAACATGTTTTGCTCATCTGCCCGTTTGGCTGCTGCTCCTTTACGTCAGGTACAGACATTTTAATTAGGGCAGTGTCTTGGGTGGCTCTTGCATGATGGATCGGTGCTGCTGAAAATACAGTTATAAATCATCCAGTACTTGACAGACAAACTGCTGGCAACTCTTGCACCCCCTGGCACCGGCCACCATTAGCAAAGTAGCAGTGATTGTCAGCAAGGTTGGCTGCTGTGTTATTAACATCGTTGGCCCTGCTGGCTTTTGTTCTTAGCCTTCATTAACACCAGCAAGGATGTCAACCCAGATGTCACTGCTCGACTTTTCTTTGCTGTTACTTTTAAGAGCAGGGCAGCACAAGCATGGGACCTTTTCCCCCCATGTCAAGGTCAAGATGTGTGACGAGTGTAATGTCATCAATCATGGTGATCAGTTTCGGTGGCCGTGTGTCCCTCATCCATCACGCTGATGGGTTTCGCTGGCCGTGTGGCTGTGTGTCGCCGTCCGAGCCGGAGGTAATTAATAACCCCCAGAGAAGGAATTAATGAGTTAACCTGCTCCACTCTCCTGCTGTTGCTGCGACAGATGCTAACGGTCAGCGGCTAGTTATCTCTTCTAATATGCCAGTGGCTCAGGTGTATTAATGCAGCTGGTATTTCATCATCTTTTTGCATGTTTAGTTGAAAATGACAGCTTATACAACAATTGAACATTGAATGTTTTGTTTTGTGAATTCAACTTTGGACTGCATCCAGCTGGTAAGCAAAGCACTCTTAGAATAGAAATCCTTTCGAGCTGGACTCTCACCTGAGCAGGGCAGTGCTTTCCACAGAGAAAACACAGAGATAGAAGAAACACAGAGGCAGACTGATATGTCAGAAAAGCAGGTTGAATAGAAGTCACTGGCTCCTTAAGGTGCAGGAGAAGGAGAGACTCTCCTTGCCCCCAGGTCCTGAAAACTGATCACTTGGTTTTTGAAAGAGCGTCTTTGTGAGGATGCCTCTGCCTGTTCCTCTGAAGAGCGCTCGCTGTCTGTTATGACTAAAGAAGAGCGACTGAGTTTTCATCACCCAAAGAAGACAAAGTGTAGCATTGAAAGGAGAGAAAATGTTTAAGTTTGAACTTAATTTTCCTCTTTTTTGAGTGTAAGACGGGTGTTTGTTCTGCTGGGGCAGGCCATGTTATTGTGTGCCGTGTGCTGGGTGTTATATTCCTCGGGTTTTTGGCTGGCCATTGTAGCACAAGTTAGCTCTCATGCTTTCAATCCCCAGTGTATTGGATACTTTGTTGTGGAGCCTGCAGAATAGCTCGCCTATCAGGCTTTTCATGCAGGTCACTCAAGGTGGGTTGCAGTGGGTGGGTGTGTGGGTAGATGTGGTTTTATTTAACTGCAGATAAGGGAGCATCCATGGCTGTTCAAAGCGCGGTGTGTAGGCTGTTGCTACTCAGAGGAAATCTTAGCTTGGTTTTTCAGTTGGCTTACGTGTGGGTAGCAATCATTATATCATTAGCTCTTCTGTGCGTCTATTTTTTGCAAACGGCTGTGTCGATGGTTTCATTTTGAACAGAAGTTCCCGTTTCCCCTCTCCTTCACGCGGTGCGACCAATTCAGCCTGCAGAATCCCCACCACACAGACAAAACTACTCATTAACTCCCACAACCCTCTCCCTCCACCCTCATTGCCCCCTTTCCTCCAAACGTGCTTCAGCTGAGAGACAACAGGGATGGAGAATGGGGTTGGGGGAAGGACTGACAAAAGGGAAAAAGGACTAAAGCCAGAGAAGAGGATTGAATGAGTGAAAGAGCTGCTGGGGGAGAAAAAAAAGGGAAGAATGTGATGTCCCGGTCTATGAGGGATTCCATTTTTTTGCCTTTCCAGAATAGAACAGTAAGTCACCAGTCTCTTTGTTTGCCTTTGATCTCTCAGCTCAGGGATTTGGCACCTGACAAACCCCTCTCTGTCTGAAAGGAGGCCTGCAGAGAGGAAGTCTAGTAGAGTGGGAGAGAGAGATAGAGGGCAATGAGAGTGAGAAAGAATAACACAGGAGAGTTAGAGAGCGACGGGGCGAAAAACGAGACAGTGTAAAAAAGACAGTGTGGAAAAGTGGGTTTAACTTTTCAGAGCTGTGTGAGAGGATATGATGAGCTTCTCCGTTCAGATCCCATAAAACTAAATACATCTGTGCTCGTGTGTGTCTGTATTTGCGTCTGTGTGTGGGTTTGCCAGCACTGGCCCGGGCAGTGATAAATCCAACAAGTCTTAAGGGAGATTCCTCTCTGAAGCCACAGTCTCTTGGACCACCCACTAGTGCGGTCTCTTCCCTCAAACACACACTCTCACCCCTAATAGGAAGCAAATTCCCCAGCTTTACTCGGATATCGACCTTTCTTTTCCCCTGACTGTTCCTTACTGCGGGGCAGTCACTACTATAAACAAGCTTTAATATGTTGACTTCACATTTTCAAACTCAATTTCTGAAATCTGGAGTTTTAAACCGCAAAAAAAAATGCAAGAGTGTGTGTACTGCAAACAGGGATTAGGAGTTGGGAAAGGAATTTTGGGACGGCCTGTGGGGACACCGAGGTCAGCTTGGGACAGCTTAATAATTGATGAGCCAAAAACTCATCAACCGTGCACAGTTTGAGGTAGCCTGGTCTCAGACTGTGTCTCTTTAAAGAGGCTCAGGCCCAAAAGCTGTGAAGCATGGGACTCAATTAACTCTCCCTGCAGCTTTTAGCAAAGGGGCATCGTCTCAAACAGCTGGTTGACCCCTCTCTCAACTCTGGACACTTTTCCTGGTCAGCGCACATGTACAAACCCTAACAGCAACTTTGTGTTTTGTCACCTGAAGCGGTCACAACCCCTTTTAAACAATACCCACAAAGCCCAGTGTGCTTCTGTCTCTCATGGTGAGGCCGGGCGTTTAAAGACTGCTTGAGAGATAGAGAGATAACACAAAGCACCTCCTGACTAATCTCTCCGCTCCTTGAAGAAAAGAAACGTAGCCTTCACGCACCCCTGCAGGCTACAATCAAAGGGACCCTTAGCTTAGCTATAGCGAGTGAAGCGGCAGGGATTTGGCCCTGATTGACTGAGTGGGAACGGGTAAAGAATGGCTCAGCAGGTAGCAGCTAGCCCAGCCTCGGTTAACGCTACGCTATCCTAATCCAGCTGCTGGAGCAAGAGCGGCTTCAGGGCAAAAAGCCTGACTTTATTACACCTTGAAGAGAGGGATTTCCCGGTATTTTGGGAATGGTTGGAGGAATGTATGTTTTTGTTGGAGAACAGACATGGATGCGGATTTGATTTCTACTGTGGTGAGCTCATGTTGGAGTTTGTTTTTGTGACTGTTCTTTTGTATGTAGTATCCCCTGCTGCATTCATGCCTGTGGCATTGAAATCCATGTCTTAAATCTAAATACTCATGGAGACCAGGCCGTATAAAACATGGATGCAGTCTCATTGATGTCACTCATTGGTTTCTTATGAGACATTTTGAAGGTCACCATATTGGAAATAATGACTCAACCGGACTCAACTGGCTTATCTAGGAACCCTCCAAGAGGTGGAGAGAAGGCAGTTGCCTGGCCACCTTGCAAGCAGCTAAAATGCACCTGCCTGTCAGTCAAATCAGGGGGGATGGAGACCAAAACCACTTTTTGTACAAGGCCGTGAACATGTGTAATTCTGCTGTTGAAACTGGCATTTCAACATGGGTGTTTATGGGGTTTCCTTGGCTTTTGGAGGCAGCCTCTAGTGGACACTCGGGGAACTGCAGTTTGTTGCACTCTTGCATTGGCTGCAGACAAACCTTAGACCTAGGTTGTGTATCTGCTGGGGAGGCACTGGGTCTTGATGTATGTTTGTGAGTACATGGGAAGAAGGGTTTTACCCTGCAGACCAAAGTGTGTAGTCATCTGATTTATATTGGGTATGAGTTTACCCATCCATCTCCAGTGGATCTTTGTACATCACATACTTTAACACATACCACCCACTCCATAAAAACCCAAACCACCAACCCTGCGGCCCCACTACCATTCGCAGCCCACATCCAAGCACACAGCAGCCTCACTGATTGACAGGTTATTTGGTCCAATCGGTGTCGCGACTGTCTGCACAGCACCTCTCAGAGAATTGTTCTTTTGTCCTCCTCTTCTGGTTCAGCGCTCAGGGGGTGAAATATAACCCTGCAAGGCTTCCCCGGCCATTATAGAAACGGATAGATGAGGGAGAAACTCCTTGAAACACGAGCCCTCCAATCAAACTGTCAGTCAAAAGAAAGGTGAGCACTGTCGCCAAAAGCAGAAAAAAAGTGTCACTTAGGTTACCATTTTCAGACTGAGGTGAACGCGTAGGTGTGTGTTCAGCCTCCCACAGTGAAAACAGCTTTGTGAGAGTGACAGAGCTCCTGGTGTGCCAAGTGTGGTGGCATTTGTTTGTTAAATGGTCTGAAATGCCAATGGCTCTGGTTTCACTGCGGCTCCAAATCTTTGCCAATGGAGCATAGCTTAAATTTGTGAGAAAGACACGGGGCAGTTATTTGATCTTCTGTTTTTTTTGTCAGGGAAAATAGCACCCTTTACTCCTGCTCTGTTGTTTTTGATAATAGAAAGCAGCTTCGTGAGAAAGGACAAAGGGGAGAAAGCATTGGAGATGGAGGATAACGACAAAGAGAGGGAGGTTTGGAGAGAGAAGTGGAAGCCTCTGGGCAACATATTGTTTTTCGTGTAGCTAATTGGGGGAAAATGGGAAAGATGAGAGAGCTTTCCTCTTCCTCTTCAATGGAAAACAACGATTTGATGTCAATTGCAATGCTATGGTAACATTCCCTCAACAACAAATGTTACAAAGCCAGGTACATCAACATCCTTCTTTTGACTTATTCTGGAAGACGCTTCAAAACTACTATCCAGGGACCTGAATCTAATTTTCAGTTCAATGGGCATCCCAACTCCACCATGCCTTTTGTGTTAACCATACTCTGTACTGTGTATCACATGGGGATGTAGCAACCAGAACAACACACACTGGACTTCTGTTTTAAGTTAAAAAAAAGTAGCTCTGAAACAGGGTAGGCATTGCTATGACTCTTTCCTGCGACAGTTAAAAGGGGTGGTGTTTTTTTTGCCTTATCATCATTCTAGCGCCCCCTCCATGCATCCTTGTTTGTGCTCAGAAGGACACCAATAATGAATTCTCTTTGAAGTTACAAGAAATTGTGATAAAGTAAATAAACTATCACCAATCTTAGAGCAGGGTCAGCAACCTTATCAATGTTGCATCTCATCTTGCAATGTTATTTTGGTAGTTTTGCGCAAACTATTATTTCACTGCTGCTTCTTACCTCCTGTTAAAATTGCAATTGGCTAAAATACAGTCTACAAAGATAAATACATAGAAACAATAGAAAGCAAAACAACAACGACCAATGTACGCAAGAAGACATGTTCATGAAATGTTTCATTCTCCTGCTGTGGTCTGTAAAACCAAGCTTTCTACTTTAATTTGTACGTTGCTAGATATTATTTTGTTTCAGGTCAAAGCGATACCTACATACTGCCACATGATGATGTCACCATTAACCTAACCTCCCCTCCTCTTTGTCTTTATCATCTTTCAGCATGCAAGATTGGATACTACCGCGCTCTGGCCACTGATGGCGCCTGCTCCAAGTGTCCACTCCACAGTTACTCCGTCAGGGAGGGATCTACGTCCTGCGTCTGCGACAAGGGATACTTTCGCTCTGAAACGGACCCGGCATCCATGCCCTGCACACGTAAGTACAGCCACATGTTACGCATACAGTACATAAATATACATCAACCACGTTTGACTGTTGAGCCGTGAAGGCTGTGATTTAGAGTCGTTTTTAAACAGAGTAAGTATTGTGCTCAGCTCACTTCTTTTATTATTATTAATGACTCGAAAAAGAACACATAACACACACTCTGAGTGATTACTTATGCCGAAACATGGATCTGCATTCTCTCCCTCCTTTTCCCCATTCAAATGCCAACCTGAAGTACCGCTTCACGCTCACAGAGACACACTCTCTGCACACACAGAAAAGCAGGCGGCTGCTGGATTAATAGGTGTCTTTTGATTCCAGGTGGTACTTAGTGATCAGTCATAGTGACAGAGAACTAATGAGGGTATAAACCACTGCTTTCTCCATTCACAGGCTTCCACAGTAGAGGAGGGCAAGAACAATAGGGGAAGACAAATAGAGATGAAATGATAGTGGAGGCAAAGGAAGGTGACTGAAAAGGAGGGAAAATGAGGGCAGATAGGAAGCTGGACATTCGGGCAGGGAATGGATATGATGTGTGATAGAGAAAAGGGGTTAAAATAGCGAGGAGAAAGATAAGGAAACTGAAAGATGATGCATCAAAGTACAGGAACATTTTAATTTCACACTGTGTGTCTCCGCTTTGCTCTGCAGGGCTATATGAGTCAACCACTGGTGGATCCAAACCTCCAGCCTGATTCAGCACCACTGCGATAACAAATATCGTTAACAGCCTAATGATACCTCTTCCTTTTCAAAACCTCATTCCCTTTGTGAGTCAGGGGACTGGAAGTTCATGGTGGCGGAAGTTTACACAAACAGAGAACAAACAGAAGAGAACACACCGAGCGCCCTGCACTCTCATTCCCCGGGAAAGTAACAGCATTCATGCTAACATGGCAGACGTCTGTGTATGAGTGAGTGTGTGTCATAAAACAATTCTAACAACCAAAACATCTGCTAGGTTGCTGAGCTCATAGTTGGCTCTCCATTTGGCCTGAATGATCTGTCAAGTTCCTGTGGATTCGTCACTCAGCGAAACAGTTTATTGACTCAGACAAGCAGCCGAACTCTTACTGCCTGACACTTCACTGCAGAGAGCCCAACAGTCTCTGATTACTCCCCTGCTGCAGCGTATCTCTGCAGGATCATAAACAATGTTCTGTTCTGGCATATTTTTATGATCAAGAATAAAATGTAAATGTAAGACTTCGGTAAGATGGTAATCAGCGGCATCCCTGATTGTTTCAGTTTGGATCCAGATTTCTGTTGCTAAGAGCTGACCTATTTATTCTCTGTTTTAGTGAAACAGGTCATAAAAAAGGTTCAGTTTCACTAACAAACAGTAAATCATGAAATCTGTATTTGATAAACTCGCATGATCAGTAAGTTTATTCAACAAAATATCCCAGCAACATGAAACAGTATCATTAATAATCATAAAAAGTAACACTGTATTTACACAATGCCTCACAAAACACTCAAAGCAGATTAATCCCACAGATTATTCATGTACACCTAATCTGAGAGTTTAGATTTCAAGCAAGAACGTCAAATATTGATTGATTTGACTTTTTAATCACATTAAAAATTGAGTTACTTTGCATTAAATTATGTTTTGGGACATTTTCGCCTTTATTCATGTAACAGCTGAGGAGAGACAGGATATGTGAGGAGTAGAGACTTAACCCAATCACACCACCGAGTTAACCTAGTTCACTTCCTGGTGTAGTTTCATCCAAAGGTGTGTGGCAATTCTCAGACTTCAAAATAGTGCTCAGCTTCGGTTTTGGGATGTTGTTGATGCTTAGCTTATAGATGGCAGCTCAAACTCTTACTTTGGTGATATGTTAATTTAACTACCTTTGAATTTTTTGTGTAGGCTTGTGATGTCAACACATTTTGCAGTGCAAATTTACTGTTTTGAAGAAGACCACTTTGATTATTAATTCAAAATCGGTTTAATGCAAAAATATTAAAAAAAAACCTTATTTTGGTTTGCAGTTTTGTGGTCCATTTGTCTGCTTTTGGCACAGTTTTCACACGTGTGCCTAAATAGCACTGGTAGAAGTGCCTCCACTTAAAGATTCCAGCTGACAGACATTGAACAGGAAAACAACACGAAGCAAACATTTACAACTGTGTACCCTCTGCTGTACAACTTGTTAAATTCAGATGAAGATTTATGCAATTTATAATAAAAAGAGACATAAAAAACGTACGTTATTCCTCACATATTCATCTGCATGCCCACTAACTGTTTAGCCACACCGCTAATATATTGAGTTACGACCCCTCTTTTAATTAATGAGCTCGGAGCCCATCCCCATTGTCCCGTTAGCCGGTATGGCATTTGAGTGCGGCTGCTGCAAGCAACAGCTGTCAAAGCTCATTACTCGGCTTACTTTATTGGACCCTGTTATGCCGTCTCCGCTGCTCTCCCAGCTCCACCGAGAGGAGCTGAACATTAGCCGGACTCTCTCGCTGACCTTTGCCCCGCCTCGTCAGCCGCTCAACAATTGATCTTTGAACTCCCACCCTGTCTGTCGTCTGCTGTTTTCCTTCCTCAACTCTTTTTTTTAACTTCTCACCCACATGGCCGAGCTCTGTAATTACAGCTGTCAGTCACACAGCCCTACTCATCCACTTTTTGTTTTCTCTCTCCCTCTCGTTCGCTCAAAACCCACTCAGAGTCACGAACAGAGCAGATGACGAAAAAAAAGAGAAACCCTCTTAAAGTCATTTCCCAGTTTGACTTGCTGAAGGTCAGGCTGGGAAAGAGCCAGCATCTCTGGTAATTGGGGTGCATGTCTGCGTCTCTGTGTGTGTGAGAGTGTGCATGCGTGTGTGTATGCAGGGGGGGTAATTGAAAACGCTTTTCCCCTCTCTTAGCTTGGAGTCTGGAGATGGGAGATGATGATTAAAAATGAATGTTGTGTAATTCTGTCATTGTGTGACTGTTTGTGTGCACACCTTTTACTCATGCTGTATGTCTGTCAGCGCCTTCCGCAGTATCTTGCTGTTTTGCAGCAATTGTTCTTTTGATTTGTGATTAATGCGTGCCACATTTGATTGAAACAGCTGCTTTAAAGATTAGAAACAAGAGAGCCTTTTATTTTTTGCCTCCCACACTTTGGATCAACCTGCCTGAGGACTCTGGCAGGAGGAATAGTTCTTTTAAAAACAGATTTTGGAGATTTTTTCTGTTTGCTATACCATTATTTTTGTCCTGTTCTAGTTAGAATTTGTGTTACTTGCTGTGCTTTTGTCTATTTTCCCTTGCTTCTGTAGCTTTTGTACAATGAATCATAGCCTAATGAGATATTATTTTCATTTTGACATTTTTCAGCCTTTTTAAGTCACTGTAAGGAGTTTTCATGTTGTTTTGTTTCTGGTGACCCCTTTGGAAGATATCTGTAGTGTTTTCCTGGGATGAAGACTACATTTCCCATGAGCACCATCACCCACTGTCGTAAAGATGTGGTTCCGCTTAAGCCTAAAAAGAAAGAAAAATAAATCACCAAAGCTATCGCTGATAATCTCATTGTACATGCAGATCAGGAAGAGACATCAGTAAAAGAGTGATGATTTCAAAACCAGCTAAAACTCCTCACACTGACTTTAACAATAATGTAGAAAAGTGTCCAAAGTCTTGCATAAAGTCCGTAGAGTCTTTAGGCATATTTTCTGCATTAGGTGATTCTTTTAAACTAAGTCCAAAGTTCCCCAAACAGTGTGCAGCTCAATCAATTAAGGAGCATAGAGTTTGGTAAATTATATCTAACTATGCTGAGGGTAATACACACGAGTGCGAGTGGGTGTGTACACATCTACCACAGGGCTGTAATGAGGACCAGGGACAGACACCCATGGGAGCTGGTTGCTGCTCTGCGTTCAGGTTAAATTGAGGGGGTGTTCTCCATTTTGGGGTTTCTCTTGGCCCTTGATGTGTTTCTCAGACTTTCCTCAGTTTTCTTAGCAGCGGTTTGGTTTGGTGGAGGAAGAGGGAGGGATGGAGAGAGGAATGAATGCAGATCTGGGTGGACTCGAGGGGGGCATTGAATGAATCCCAGCCGGATGGTAATAGCGGGGTCGATGTTCTGGCCAATTTAGCGTGCTGCTCTCTACCTCGGCCCTGCGCAACACTCAACTAACAATTACTGATAGGAAGAGACAGAAGGAGAGAGGGATGAAGGAAAGTAGGAGTGAAGTGAAAAGGAGAGGGGGGGGGGGAAGGAGTTCCAGGAAAATAAGAAATAAGGCTCAGAGCAAATTGCAAAGCTGTACATGAACAGAAAAAGGAAAGCAAAGAGGCAAGAAATTTGCAACTTTGTTCAAGAGAAACTTTGCAAATCTCCCTCCGGATGTTCCCGTGAGGAGTGTGAATTTTTAAGGCCATGTGGAGCTAGCATTGTATGATGGTTGTGTGAGCATTTCGTTCCCAATCCCCCCGCCATTCTCTCTCCCAGGATTAATTACCGGGTGTCAGTCACAGCCGACGGCTCTCCCACGCTCCCTTGCTCCCACTGGTGCATTCTGGGAGAGCGACAGGTACAGCCAAAGGTAGTTTTGTGTGTGTGTGTGTGTGTGTGTGTGTGTGTGTGTGTGTGTGTGTGTGTGTGTGTGTGTGTGTGAGTGTGTGTGTGTGTGTGTGTATGAGAGTGTGTGGAATGCAAGGGGGAGCGTTGACATAAGGTGGAATGTGTTTAAGACTTTATACAGTCATAAAGTTATACAGCATTGTTGCAATGCTCACCATAGCAACAGACAAACACAGTCATCCTCCTAGCACACTTTATTTTCTGACACACACTATCTGTATATTTCTCCGGACAGTATTATCACAGCTTATCTTTTACATATGCTCAGTTGCATAACAGAGTGAAATGAGAAAATTGATACACCTGTACTTGTCCAAAAAAGGACAAACAAAGTAGATCACATCACTCAAGTTCTTAGATCTCTACACTGGCTTCCTGTCTGTCAGAGAATAGACTTTAAAATCCTGCTGATGGTTTATAAAGCACTGAATGGTTTAGGCCCAACACACATTGCTTATCTGCTGCTACTGAATGAACCATCTGGACCTCTGAGGTCATCAGGTACTGGTCTGCTTTCAGTCCAGAGAGTTAGAACGAAACATGGTGAAGCAGCGATTAGTCAGTATGCACCACATATCTGGAACACACTCCCTGAAAGCTGGAGGTCTGCTCCAACTCTCACCTCTTTCAAATCAAAGACTAAGACCTTTTTATTTGACACTGCCTTCCTATCTTAGCTCATTTTAACTTGCTTTAAATGCAAATTTTAAATTTTATTTTTTAATATATTTCAAAATTTTCTTTTCTTTTCTATGTTTTATTATATTTGTCATTTTAATGTTGCTCTTTTATGCTTGCTTCAATGTAAAGCTCATTGAGTTGCCCTTGAGTATGCAATGCGTTATACAAATAAAGCTGCCTTGCCTTGTCTGTATTCTAAATATGAAGCCTGAACCAGAAGCTGCTCAGCTTAGGTTAGCATGTGGGAAACCCCACTTAGGCTGAGTCTTTATGAAGAAATCAAAATTATACAGACTTGTATGAAGCGCAATATTTAGCGTGTTAAACTTCCTTTCCTAAACCCGTAAGAATATCACGCTAACTGCTTTATTAAGTCTTTAATTTCTAACTTTTTCCCCTAAGAAAATCAAGAATTTCTTAGACCTCCATAATGCATGTCTATGAGTTAGAAACAGGAACATGTTGTTCTTTTTACCCTTACATGAACCATACACAGAGATGAAAGCTGTAAATATAAATACCACCTTTGTCCTGCTGAGTTTATGACACTGTAAGTCTAGATAATCGTTGAGTAATAGCAGTAAATGTGATCTCTGATAGTGTATTATGAGTGCTTAAAGGGAGGGCAGCATTTGGTTAGCACACGGATGAAGACACTATAATAATGATGGCTGAGTGCAGGCACCTTAATATAGAAGCTCCATCTGTAACTTGTAGAGTTAGGTGAAGGAACGAAAGAGGAGAAACTGGAGTGGAGGAGAAAAATCTGGGGAAAGAGGGGGGAAGGAAAGTGCTTTATCATTATTTTTAATGAGAACTTATTAATAGGTTTTCATCGGTTTGTAAGAGGAAGTGTGAAGTGATGCTAATATTAGCTAGGGTAGGTTACTCCATATCTGTTCATCTCACTGCTGTTTCTGAAGCTGTTTGTGAACCTTAAGGTCAAATCATTCAAACAGACTCCCCTCCTCACACGCCAATGTCCATTTCTTCACCTGACTCCCTCCCATCCTTCTATCCATCCACCCTGACCCTCTCCTTCCATACTAATCAGTGTGTGTTCTGCCTCCTGGACGAGCAGACGGTGTTTGTCTGCTCTGTCTGTCCTTCATCACCGCTCCAGCCTCTGTGCTCTTCACGGACTGATACTGACCCACACGAGCACACACAGACAGTATGAAACGACTTTAAAGAATCATGCATCATGCGTAAAATTGTGCATCCGCGTCTCAACTAATGAAGCAAAACTCTTGCACAAAAGAGGTTCTTATTTCTCCTGAAGCAACATGCACACACACTCCCATATCCGGTCCCCTCTGCTGCTCTCTGAGTCTCTGTGAAATCACTCATTGCCACTCTGCTCCTCCAAAAATAACACTGATAATTAATTTCCGTTGTGAAATGATTCGTCTGTGGACGGACTAGCTTTCATATTTCACCCCGCATCGATCTCCCCGGCCGCTCGCGTGCGCTTCATTAGTCAGAGGGAGAGAGTGCGACAGGGAAAACAGACACACTGAGAGGGAGACAGAGGGAGAGGGAGAGTTAAGTCAATTACCGTCGCTTATGTTTGAAAGCAATGCAAAAAAACACATTAATTACAATAGAGCTGACATGTAAATTGGGATTGATGAGCAGAGGAGTTTGCGTCACAGATCTGTGGAGCTGCTTTTCATATAAGAGTACAGCGAGTAGGCCTTACATCAAAGCAGAAACTTAATAACAGGGTCCAAAGCAAACTTTGTCTAAAGTTATTGAGTGGGTGCCATAAAACCCCAGTGTTAGCAGCAGGCCCGGGCGCTCTGCCACCTCCAGCTGATTCAACGTATGAATGGGAA
Organism: Notolabrus celidotus; assembly: GCF_009762535.1. Classification (NCBI taxonomy): domain Eukaryota; kingdom Metazoa; phylum Chordata; class Actinopteri; order Labriformes; family Labridae; genus Notolabrus; species Notolabrus celidotus. The sequence continues at coordinate 6,952,567 of NC_048285.1, read as the reverse complement.
AGAAATCTGCTGGCCTATTGGATTTCAGTTAACGTGCTGAATTAACTGAGGTGAAATTGAATCCTCCCTCGCTGTAATGGACTGAACACTAAAAGGGAATTCAAGAAGCCTCGGCTTTCAATAAAGGGAGAACCTGGTCAATTACACATTCACTTTTTGTCATATGTTCATATGGAAAGATACTCTCTTTCCGTATTCACTAAAACTGTCGTTAATATGAAGTCAGTAATTTGTTTTATTCCTCTTTTGTGCTTTGCCTTTGGATTCTACACATGACTGGTAATAATACCTTTTATATTTCCTCCTCCTCAACAGGCCCTCCGTCAGCGCCTGTCCATCTCATCTCAAACGTGAACGAGACCTCTGTAAACCTGGAGTGGAGCCCGCCTCGGAGCTCAGGTGGACGCCAGGACTTGACATACAACGTGGTGTGTAGGCGCTGCGGGCCTGACGGCCGACGCTGTCAGCCCTGCGGTAATGGCATCCATTTCAGCCCACAGCAGCTGAGTCTGAAGGGAACCAGGGTGTCCATCAACGAGCTGCAGGCCCACACCAACTACACCTTCGAGGTGTGGGCAGTGAATGGAGTCTCGCCTCAGAGCCCCGGGCCGGAACAGGCAGTGTCTGTGACTGTCACCACCAACCAAGCCGGTAAGATGACCAATGATGTTTTGAGTGAGTTGGGTATCTGGGAAAGATGGTAGAATTAGATTTGTTTAACAACCCTTCGTGTTTGATTTAGTTTTTCACTGTAAAGTTACATGATGTTTTAAATACTAAGATACTAAGTGGTTTTGCAAGATGAAGGGAGTTCTTACCAAGAACGATTTTGCACCAACCTGCATGGACATATTTCTTTAAGTGTAGCTTTGGTTAGCTATTATTTTTGCAGGACTTTATGTCTTGGCAATTTAGCTGTCAGACAGATTACCATAACCCCTTTCAGACATAACCTCCTGTTATTTCCGGAATTTACCTTTCATGCATGAACTTTTGCAGCAGTAGATCCTTCTTGTTACACATGCTCTCACGACTCCTCATATCCCTTTTGATAAGATTTGGGTGCAGAACAGTGATAGACTGAATCTAGGTTTTAAGTCCATGCTTGTGTTTGACTTCTTGAAGTTGATTAATACTTTTACTTTCGTGGCTGTTCTGAAACTTTTGATTACTCTCTCTTGGCTTCGTTTTCTAAATGTAGGATGCTAATCTAAGTTTGTTTTTTGGACTTGTCTGTGTCGGCATGGAAAGGAAAGTTTGTCGAGAAGCTTTGTGGCTGTGTGTGGGGGCTAATTTCCAATGCAGAGCACAGGTTTGTTACACTGAGTGCATGAAGTACTTTTTCATGGTTGCTATCTGCGTGTCAAAACATGTTTATTAAAGCTGTAAATAATTTGGGTTCGGGCTGGATGATTACTGAGGAGGATGATGGAGTCTCTGCAGTGGGAGATGATTTTCTGCAATATTTCAGTGGAGTTTTGCATAATTAGGCACATGAAGCCAAGGCTGGAGATCGGGGCAATGTGCTATATTTAGCTTTCTGGCTAATGAATTAGATGAGTTGTATTGATCTGTGGAGGCTTCATTACAAATGCTGCTGGATTGTGTGTGTGTGTGTGTGTGTGTGTGTGTGTGTGTGTGTGTGTGTGTGCGTGTGTGTGTGTGTGTGTGTGTGTGTGAGTGTGAGTTTGTGTGTATAATTATTCTAGTAGAATATACCCATGAATACAGCCTCTCCTCCAGAGCTGGAGAAGAGCCCTCCAGCCCTGGGGTGCGTTCAAAGCTTCCCGTTGTTTTGTCATTTAGCCATTTTGTAACCGGTTGTTGTGCAAATGGATTTTACGACCCTGGCCCTTTCTCTTCATCCCTCCCTGCTCTCCTCCACTTATAGCCGATCATTACATGGTCTTCTTTACTGCTCTGCTCTTGGGTGGCGAGCTAAGTGCCTTTTTGTGTTGTTTTTTTATCACTAATTTCCATCCCTGGGAAAAGCGAATAACTTGAATAGGGCTTGGGCTGGCAATTTAAGGGCACAGTGGCTTGATTTATAAGCAGGGGTCAGGAAGATAGAGATGAATGGATGGGACTGCCTGTGGGAGAGCTCCGAGTCCTGCCAGACAGGCATGTGTGGGGGCTGTAATGGAGCACGCCCAGGAGTTCAGGGCAAGGGCTTGCAGGGGGATGTCAGTGTGGTCACACGGGCGAAAAGTTGCGCACTCTCATGTATTCATACAAAGATATGGTGATATACGCACACACACATTGATGTCCCCTTGAGGTTGCTTGAGGCTAATCTACTGACTCCAAGATGTAAGATATAGATGATGTTGCCTTTGGCTCGTCACTGGTGCATGTTCCACAACTGTTCCTCAGGATTAGTTATATGACGCTTGCAGCTGGAGGCTCTAGCGTGGCGTGCTGTTTTCAGATGTGTTACACTGACTGCAAGCTTGGCTAAAAGCAAGAAAATGTGTAACACAGACTGTTGGTACGCTCATGGATGAAGATGATCTACATTCGCCTCTCAAACAATGTCCTCTATGTGTCTCCGGGCGTGCGTGTCTTTTCTAATTTGTGTGCATGTGTGTGTGTGTGTGTCGTGTTAAAGAGAATAGCTCCAGACTGATTGGATTTCTTCCTGCTAATGCTTGGTAGGGGCTTTGGAAGCTCTGGTTTCAGCCGCTGGTAATCCAGGCAGTCATCTGTGGCTGTCCCTCTCTCCGTATCGCCTCCCCTCATCCAGACACCGTGGATTACACATTTATTATGATAGATTTATTAGGATTTATAAGTGCTATGGATGAGACACCCCCGCCACTTGCTTTCCAGAAAAGTTCAGGTTTCAGTGAGAGGGGAAGAAGTGAGGTAGGCAGGTTGGAAGGGCGTGATGTATTATTTTGTAGGAGTGCAGGGGAGAAAAATGAAGACTTGAGCGTCGTTAAATTGCATGCACACACATCTGCGACCAGGCATGTGTATGTGTGTGTGTGTGCAAAGAGGTCAGATTCCCCGTCTAGCCATGAACAATTCCACAGTCGTAAATCGGCCGAGCTGTAACCCTTTCACCCGGGCTGCATGAGAAGAGGGAGAGTAGAGAGGGGGGATGTCCAGGCTTTGAACTGACCCCTGGCTGCAAATGGATGTTTTCCCCCCTTTTTATGGGATGAAGCACTTTCTGTGTGTACGTGTGAGAAAGAGGGAAAGAAAGAGTCAGAGAGTCAGAGGTGTTTATGTCTCCATACAAAATACTTGGCAGGCTTAGGTGACTAAAAGTGAATTAGTGCATGAGAAAGAGAGTGTGTGTGTGGGCACGTCCGACAGCCTATATGTGTGAGTTTCCATATCTCTGGCAAATCGGACAGACGGCCGGTACATGTGGAAATGTGTTCGGGGAGATGGAAGCAGACTTTATAGGCGGGGGAGAAGGATCTTGTACGCAGGAGCCGCATTCTCAACGTCCTGAAAAACAGCTCCCTCCTTGGCTATTTTTCCTTCAGAGGCAGAAAAATCGAGGGAGTCCAATCTGGCAACCAGGCTCCAATCTGGCAACCACATGTGCTCCGCGGCCCCGGTGTCTTTTAATGTCAAACTGCTATCAACCGCATATTTGTGCGACTGCTCTCGTAGACCACAGCTGCTCCTCGCAGCACAAACATCCTTGCTATGACAAACTCGCTCACTTCACTGTGATCCATCAACGTTGGGACAAAACATCAGAAACGTCTGCAAAAAGAGAAATCCTCCATCGTTGTCGTGGAAATGTATAAACAAATCCCAACACTAACATGCTTACTCATAGTAATGTATGCAAAAGTAGTATTTAGAGCGCTTTGTTCTAAGTTTTTGGCGTGAGGTAATGAGACTTGCATGTTTTCTCTCTCTCTCTGTTTGTGTAATGAGGTCCTTTGTACAGTGAGGTAGGCGTCTGTGTGTATACCGTAAGTGTGTCTGTTACAGGCTGCAGAAGGGTTTTATTCCTTGAGAGCCCACAATTTTTGAAATGACATTTGAATATTCATTGTGTCTACCAATTATTATTCCATCTGTGTTTGAAGCCCACACGTTCAGGAGGCTGTAAGAAATTACAAATCTGCCCCCAAATAATTTGAATTCACTTGCAGTGATGCCAGCTTGTGTAGCATTGTCTGCCCAAGCAGCAGCCTGAGGTTAAACTTCTCTCTATTCAGGGTGTCAGGTTGTGTCTTGCGTCAGCTCTGAACGCTTTGTGCGTACAGGGTATGGCTTTTTTTTTTTTTTTTTTAACATTCGTTCTGTGTATTGCTTTATTTTTGAGCATTCCTCTGGCTAATTCATCTTTAATAAGTCATAAGACTTGGCCTTGATGGATCACCTGTTCAGAGTTTGGGCGGTTTTCAACCTTGGTTTCTCACGTATGGAGCCTCAGAAGGGACCACTCAGAAAATCACTCATCTTTATCCTCACATTAGTCGAGGGAAAAATAAAAATGCAACAAGAGGAGGAGAACAAGATTAAATTGCCATATCTGTCATCTTTGGAGGAAAGATGGATGTGTGGATTACCTCGGGGGAACGAAGGCCTGTGACCTCTCAGGGGTTTTCTTTCTGAGCCAGAACGTCCTCGGTCGGCCCCAGGAGGGCCTTCAAATTGGCTCTTGCTGCCGGGGAAGATTGATCGGAGGGATACAAATGGCCGCCATCTAATTGTTTAACGCAGACGCAACACATTAGGCCAACAGGATTACACAACCTTGGGTTAATCTATTTACCAAGAGATGTCTGCAATCCCATCCCTTTCCATCTCCATCTCAGCCCCCCCTCCTCCTCACTGCAGCTTCTTCACCCCGCTGAAACTCAATCTGCGGCTGGTACTTGAATTCCAGGCCCGTTTGAACTCAATCCGCAGCTAAAAGCAGGGTTTTGTTAACGTTAGCTTGAAGACTCTGCTCCCTGGAGCCTCTGGTCAAAGTGATGAGAATGTATATAATGTCATAGATAATCCAATCATAATCGGTGGACCGCGAACCCCTCATTAATCATTCCACTGTAATTTTTTAAAAGGCAGATGGTCTGGAACGAGTAAGGTTACAGTACCACTGAGGATCAAAGGTCAAAGATTCTCCCCTTGTAAGAACAGGCGACTCATTAAAATGCTACCTGAGCGTCAGCGGAAATTGTTTTTGTGTGTCGTACATTGTTCTGGCTTTGTTGGGAATATATGATCAGGTTATGGTGGGTACTCAAGGTGTATTATTTTGTGTTTGAGCTCCAGCAGGAACTTTGCAGCTCTGGAGATGTGTTTGCTTGTGTCCTCTCTGTCTGCACCTGAGTTGTGTTTTGAACCATGCAACCCTCTGTTCCTCAGCCCGTTATTCCTACCATACATCTTCCTCTGTGCTCAAAACTCTTTCCGTACATGAGTGTTTCTCTGTTTATGACACTATCTTTCCCATGCCCGTGAGTTTCTCTTTGTAGTGTCAAGAGTGTGTATGACCCAATTTTAGCGTTGTCACACTCCCTGAAGATAGAGGTCTGATTTGTGCAGCGGTTCAACACTACAGGGAGGGAGGGGGGCTGAGTGTGAGCCATTATCTGTGCTTTAACCTTCACATGTTAAAGGCGTCTGAACGCAGATAGCACGGCTTCTTGAAATATGGCCTCATTATCAGCTGCAGCAGAAAGGGGCTTGAGATAGGATCGTTCGCTGGAGCTTTAATGAAACCCAATTGATTTGCTCTCTTGAAGACAAAAAAGAGAGAAAAAGTGAGGCATCCGGCACGACTGGAGCTCTTCAAGGCGGACTTTAAAGCAGCGTTGTTTCCCAGGGTGACCCGAGTATCTGCAGAAAATGAAGTTACACATTATTTTACCAGCGTGTAGGAAAAGAGACATGCTAGTGTCAGTCGAAGTGAAATTGGATCACTTTTATTGATGCTGAGCATTAGTTAAAAAAAGAGTATTGCCATACTCTGGAGCTCAGGGGATTCAGCTGTGCGGCTCTGTAGCGCCTCCAATTTTGAATAGAAGCCAAGTTCAGAGACAAATGGAAGCGACTGCCTTGTGGCCTGGCTCAGTGTTTGACTTTCACAGCAGGACCAAAGAGTGGGAGATTTAGGAGAGCAGTATAAAAGAGACTTAGTGTCTCCAAGGCTGAAAGCAGCTACAGGGACTTGGATAACGCAGTTGGCTAAATTTGTTTTTCTTCTTTTTTTCTGTCGTCTCTGATCATTTCACTAGCTCCCTCGCCAGTGAGTTCCATACAAGCAAAGGATATAACAAGACACACCATCTCACTGGCCTGGCAACCACCAGACAGAGCCAACGGGGTCATCCTGGAGTATGAGGTCAAGTACTACGAGAAGGTGAGGTTTGACATGTAGCTTCTGCTGAACAAAATATCTCAGAATAGCGACTTTCAGCTGACTGTAGGAAAGTACTTATTATTGTTTCATCCTCAGGACCAAAATGAAAGAAGCTACAGAATCATCAAAACCTCATCAAGGAACACAGATATCAAGGGTCTCACCCCTCTCACAACCTACGTGTTCCATGTGCGTGCACGCACGGCAGCCGGTTATGGGGACTTCAGCGGCCCGTTTGAGTTCATGACCAACTCTGGTGAGTTCAGCTAGTCGTCTTTATGACATCAGTTTGCTGCAGAGCCAGAGACACTCAACGCCGGCTCTGTCACACCCATTTCTGCAAAACTCTGCTATGATAGCATCTTTTACGAGTTTCTCTCTTTCATCGTAGGGTCATTCATCAAAATAGCTGTCATCTATAAAAGATAAATGATATTCTGCCCCAGAACCTGACTGGCAACTTGAGCAGCTTCCATTATTCAAGTTGCAATGAGTCTCAATGGATGTGCCAGCTGGGGCTTAACCTCTATGGTTTTAATGTAGGATACTCTATCAGATTTTTTTATTGCAAAACTGACAAAAAATAGGTTTTCAGTGTTCCTACCTAACTATAAACTCTGTCAAGCTCCAAAACTATACCAGTAACAGAGAAAACATGTTTAGACTCAGAATTTCAAATTGGCAATGCAAAAAACTATTAAAATTAATTAATGAATCAAAATTAGATATTCTCTTTGGAAATCATGGATGATGTTAGTCAAGTTCTGTTTTTATTGACACTGTAGGCAGCTTTACTACTTTTTTGGAATTGTATTTCCATGTAAAGCAATAAAACATCTACAAAAATAGATTGAATCTAGCGACAGGCAGATGCATAATATACATAACACTGTCAGACAGCTTACTGTTAAGTCCAGATGTCCCTTTTGTAATGCAGATACAGACAGCAGTGCATAATAATGACTTGGTCAAGCACACGTCCTAATGGGCTGTCATTGTCTTTCAATGGTGGGCCTATAGGAAGGGAGACGGGGGGAGGAAGTGGGAGGGGCTGTCAATGACTTTGACAAACACAGAATGTTTACTGGGCTTTCATGTGAGGCTACCCCATGGAAGCAAATCATATTGACTTAGCTCTTTGTCTCTGTCCACCCCCCTTCCCTCCTCCTCCCACCACTCTTTTCTTTACCTGACTCTCCCCATCTTTCCTTCCTTTTCCCCTAGTTCCAGCTCCCATCATAGGCGATGGGGCCAACTCCACAGTGTTGCTGGTGTCAGTTGTGGGCAGTGTTGTCCTCCTCATCATCCTCATCAGTGCTTTCGTCATCAGCAGGAGGTGAGCCTCATCCCTTCTGTCCCCTTCTGCTTTCTGTCTTTCTCTCTTTCCTCCCAGGTGAGCGATGTCTTGCTTAGCGCCAGGAAAAGTAGCTGTCAGGAAACAGACAAAAACACACACACACTGATTCAGACAGCCAATGCAGCTCTCTCACATCGGATGAGTGATGACTCGCCACACCGGAGACGTGATTGACAGCTCCGACAGCTGAAGAGATGCAATCAGCGACCCTTCGCTCCCTGTCCTCTGCATCCCTCCATCCCTCTTCCTCTATCACTCAGCTAGTGGCTGTAATCCTGCCGCTAGTTATTTTCTCCTGCTGACCGCCGTGAAGAGAATGAGAGGAGAGGGGGGGAAAAAAGAGAAAAGAGGGAAAGGGAGAGGGAGAGGAAGGTGGACAATGAGATAAGCAGGCAGTGAAAAGTAGGAGATAGAATACAGAGCGGGAGAGAGGGAGTGAGACAGAGAGGCATCAGGTGGATTTGCAGTGACCCAATCTCAGGGTGTTAACCAGGGAGCAGGACAAAGCACCGTCACACAGATGGGATTACATGCAGATGGGGCTGCCTCACCTCAGGGTGTTAACCACACTCCCCCCATGCGTGTGTATGTGTGCATGTCTTTATGTTAAAAAAGGAACTGTCTCTCTGTGTGGGGGAGGGGAACGTTAACGGTGTGTGTGTTGATTTCTGCATGTGTGTGGACGTCACTCTTTATGGCGTTTGTTAATGCCTTCATGTGTGAGTGTGCCTCTTTATATGGAAACCAAAGCATTGTTTGCATGTGTGCACTGGTGCTGAGAATGATGAGGAGTAAAGAGGGGGGGCTGTTGATTGCAACTCTCCACAGCCAAGCAGGTGGTTGTCTCTGCCTTTTTTATATGCATGTGACGGCCACTGTCATTGTGCAGCCGCGGCCATCCTGTGATTGTGGGGAGGGACTGTAATCACGTAGCCGTTTACCATCATTACACAAGCATAGAGGAGGACAATGTCTCGCACATCTGGTCATTTCCACTCCTGACCCGGCACATCAATATAAGCACAGGTGTCAGGCTGCCTGAGGGATTCAGAGGGATTTAAGGGCATTCTTTTTAGAATTGATTTGCTGCTTTATGCTCGGTGCCCTTCAAAAACCCTCATAACCAAAGAATACTGAAGGATTTGAGTAATAATACCACACAGTAAAAACACCCCATTACCAGCAAAAGCCCCCTGTTGACTAAGGGAGACACAGAATTATTACCAATAAAAAAATACTGAAATCATAAAATTAATCTGTGTTAGGAGCATTTGATCCCCCTGCTTGAGACGTATCTTATCACAGCTGCTACCAGCAAAATAAAATAATAAGAAATGGTTTATAAAATAATGTATTAAAATGCATTTGACCTCAGCATATAACAACAATATGTAAATAAAAACCCATGTGACACGTTACAAAAACATCAAAAACAGTTTTACAAGTAGCATAAGAGAAAAGACATATTCTTTTTGCAGTACTGCACAGTTAAGATGTTGCAAAGAATATATGGTGATATTATGATATTTTATTTTATCACTTTGGAGTGTACATTGGAGCATGTGAAAAGCATTTTAAAAGGTCCGACATTATGTAAATCATGGTTTTCTTTGCCTTTACATCCATACGTTACTCATCCTTTAGCCGAGCAACCTTTAAAATGCGGATGTGAAAAATTCTCCAGATTGTTTCTGAAGCTCATCCACTGCGATAACATACCTTGTACAAGGGAATTTGAATTGTTGACGTAACAACAGGAATGAGTTTCATAGGCATTTGTGCAAATCCACTCTCAATCCAAATCCTTGAGTGATTCTGTTTCCTCCTACGCTATCGTAGTTTTGCTTTGGTAGCGTAGAGTTGAGATGTCCAAAGTTAGAACCAGACCCAGCTCTGTTGTTGGTTGCAAAAACTAACACTCATGTCTATATTCTGTTCCAAAACTTTGTCCCCTGTCAGTTCAAATTTAGGATAATTTGTGTAGTGCACCGGTCTTGTTTGCTTTGGTGTTTTTTTTTGCCTCTGCATCCATCTGCACAAGTCTGCAGCAGTAAGTCAGCACTTTCTGACAATCAATTCAAATGTTTGCATTAAAAAACAGCAAGGACATGTTGTTAACAGCTAAAAAAAAATACCATTATATGGGACCTTCATAACTGTTCATGGACTTATAAACTTAAGTAACATATTTTAAATTAAAATAAAAGTGTAAAGCCCCCGTGAGGAAGCCATGTCAAATAAGGTTAGCATTCATAACCTGTTACTGCCTTTGTAATGAGTTCCCTTGAATTAATAATTTAAATAAGAATAATTAAAACTAGAATATCAATGTCTCTTCAGTAATCAGTGATTGTGCCACCACTCCACATAAGTAATTGCTTTTTAAGTGGGTTTGTTGTCTTGGCTGAAGTTTTAATGTGCTTTTACAGACATTTGAGTTTCATTAAATTATTATTTTTTTAATAATAAGCAGATCTTTTGCTTTTCATTCTGACACACTCTCTCTGACATTTGAAAACTGAAATCCTTTTTCATGCTGTTGCGACTGTGACTGACCGCCCTGCTGTTTTTGCCCCCAGAAGGAGTAAGTACAGCAAGGCCAAGCAGGACTCTGACGAAGAGAAGCACTTACATCAAGGTAACTCCTAGTTAACACTCCACCCACACACTCTGTAATTGAAAAACATTAGCCCTGTCAGGTGTGTTCATGTGCATGCATGCTAAACCACAAATGAAGCCCATAAAATGGAAGGGGAAAAACACACCAACTATTTTGAAGTTAATGTACTTGTGCACTTGCACGCTCCAAACACCTCATTATCAAGTCATCAGCATTGTTATTTGTGTCCCACAAAAATTTCAAGTTAATGAGCTCCGTCTTCATCGGAGTCAGCCACAGTGACATGACAAGCAACAGAGTTAGATGTGAAGTGAGGTATGGAGAGAAGAAAAGAGGAGGAGGAGAAGGAGGAGGAGAGGTTCCACAGAGGAAGGCGGTGTAGCCTGCAGCATGATGGAAATAAAGAACAGATGGAGTGTAGTTGCCGGAATGAATTAACCTTCACTTTTCACTCCCTTCTTTCTTTTTTTCACTTCCTTCCTTCCTCTCTTTCTTTCTTTCTCTGCTCCTTTCCTCAGGAGTGAGGATATACGTTGACCCCTTTACCTACGAAGACCCAAACCAAGCTGTCCGCGAGTTTGCCAAAGAGATCGACGCTTCCTGTATCAAGATCGAGAAGGTTATTGGCATCGGTGAGGAGCTGCTCTTTGTTTGTGATTCAGCCGCTCCGGTTCTTTGAGTCATTTTTAAAACAAATTATTATAAGTGAAGTTTTATGGGGAGCTTTTGCAGTCAAGCCTAATGTAGAATACTTTGGATAAAAGCATCCACCTAATAGAATAATAGTATATTTGGTATTCGTTTCATGCAAATAATCTGCTGCTGGTGAGTCATGTTTGGCTATGGATGCTTTTATGTGCACTCCTTTAGAATGAAAAATGTTTGTTTTCCTGGACAACAACATTTGGTCGGCCTTTAGAGAGCTGGAAAAAAAAGGAGAGGAAACTATGAGAGGCTAAATATGTTGTACTCACTATTCCTGTGGCCACAGAAAAGTCATCCAATGACAAAATAATAAAGAGAAAGAATCAATATCCATTTCCTCTCTCTCTGCTCCAGTGGCTGAAGGGAGGAGGGAGAGCGAGGGATTAGAGACCCTGATCAATGTTTAAAGTGGACCCCTTCTAACCTGTGCACACACAAACACACACAAACACACACACCCTCACAAACTCCCGTCTTGATGTGATTTATGGTCCAAGCACTTTGTATCAGAGTGCTTGTGTTTCATCGCTCCATGTTTTAAACCCGATTGTGTTCTCGTAGGAGAGTTCGGCGAGGTCTGCAGTGGCCGCCTGAAGATGCCCGGCAAGAGGGAGATCTGCGTGGCCATCAAGACTCTGAAGGCCGGCTACACGGACAAGCAGAGGAGGGACTTCTTGTCCGAGGCCAGCATCATGGGGCAGTTTGACCATCCAAACATCATTCACCTGGAGGGCGTGGTCACCAAATGTACGTCAAGCGTGAGATTTTGTTTACTTTACACACACGGGGAGGTGAAAGGGGATGTTTTTTCCATTTCTAAGTAATGGAAACAACACTGAACTATTTTGGAGAATTACATTGCTACAGGAAATGATAACTCAGACACACACACACACACATTCCCATTTACACACAATGACTATTATATTCTAATAACGCAGAAAGGACATTCATTTCTGCTGTCCCCTTCCTCCCTTGAAAAATTGGAACAATAAATCATTACTAACCACGTCTGCGGTTTTTGGGTGACTTTGGAGAAGGGTGAACGTAGGGACAAACCAATCTTAGCTTGCAAAAGGTGTGTGTGTGTGTGTGTGTGTGTGTGTGTGTGTGTGTGTGGCAGTGTGTGTTTTAATACTTGCATACCCCTAATGTCCCCCTGGAAATATTGCTGCAGATCACGAAGAGCGCTCACTTAATGGACATTTTGTGACTTAATGACAAAAAACAGACAAACTCAAGTTGTCTTAATTCCTAAAAGCACAACTTTAACTTTGATGTGATTGTAAAAATTGACAGAGAGCTTTTTACAATTAAATAAAAGAAAAGTAAATGTCGTAAACCTTAATGGGGTTCAAAGAAATCTCTCGAGTGATACAACCACTTTATTTTGTGTGTGCTGGGATGCCTGAGTTTGAATTTGTGCACTTGTGCTTTGTCCCATCCAGTCTATCCCCAGGTGGTCTGTGTCCAGATGGAAGGGGTCTAACACTGGGGAGGGGGGGAGGTAGAGGTAGCGGGGTGGTTGAGTAGGGGGTCTAATGGGTCCAGAAACAGGCCCTGTAGCGTGGCACTGGGCTCATTAATCATGGTGTCAGCTGTAAATGTGTTTGGGGTTAGGAGTGATACCCTATCCCTCCTCTATCTGCTGCTGCTGGGCCACAAAACACCAACCAATTCTCCCTTTCTCTGCCCTTGGCACTCCCCTCTCTTGTTCTTCCTACCTTTTACACCTTCCACGATGCTGCTCGTTCAGCCAGAAGTGTGTGTGTGTGTGTGTGTGTGTGTGTCTGTCCTGTCGGCACATGCCAGCGTCTGTGCATCTTTGATTGCATGCATGTGTGCGTGAGTGTTACCATAGCTGATAGTGCGCAGGTTAGATGGATGAAGTGCCTTAATGTGTCGTGACACAACAGCCTGGCTCTATCTGTGCTAGATAACACTGTCTCTTTCACTTCTGCACACACACACACAAAGGCACACACACACACGTATAAAGAAGCATACACACACACACTTGGCCCTGGCCCGAGCTGAAAGTGAACAGCAGCACAGGCTGAATTGCTTATCACCTATCACACCTCTCAGCGCGGGGAATGACCTCTCAGACCTCTCAGACCTCTCAGAGACGAAGCAGGAACCGGAGAGAAAAAGTGGACAGATGGACAGGAGGAAGGGAGAGAAATCGGAGACAAGCAGCGGACAGGGAGGGCGCAAATAGAGACGCGGAGAGAAAGAGACAGGAAGCCGGTTAGTAAGCTGATGGATTCATGGAAAGACAGAGAAAAACAGTGGAAAAGACAGCGAGAGAAAGTGCAGGGAGGTAAAACTGCTGAACCAGTGGATTGAAAAGAAAGAGACGGAGCGAGACAGAGGGAGAGAGATGAAGGAGGAGCAGATGAGATACGCAGCAGTGACAGGAGCTAAAGCAAGAAGATCATCCGATAACTCCCACTCCACCTCTCTCCACTCCTGCTTTTCAGAGCTTGACACAAGGTTTGGGTAAATTAGTCCTTTACACTTGAGAGTGTCAGTGGAATCTATTAAAAATCCATTATTTGAATTGCACTCCTCTCTCCATTACAATCAAGTTAAAAGGAGTTCTCAATCTGGCCTCAGTTTGCTGGCATGTCCAACAGAGCCAATTAAGCCTTATTAATTATGGAGGAACTCCAAATAGGCACTGAAATACATAAATGTGCAAAAATGTCTCACTGAGGACTGCTGGCTGGAGTCCACCATCTTGAAGCCTGGATATACTTAATGTTTCCATCATGCTAGCATGTAATTAAAATCTAGCCTCCATTAGAGCTCAGACGTGATATGTTTAACAGCTGATTTACATAAAGTAAAAGCGTGCTAATTCGAAAATGATCTGTGTTTAAGAGCCTGATCTTTGTTCTCTGCAAACGTTGGAGCCTCTGGAGAGCGTTTGCCCAACGTTCCCCCAATATTGTACCCCTGTTGCATTTTTTATCCCTCTGCCCCTGTTTTGTTGGCAGGTGATAATCGGCCCATTGGCGGGGCCCTTGCCCAGAGTTCATTGCCAAAGGCGGCAGGGCGTATTCAGTAAACAAGGAATTAGCATGCAAATGGGAATGGAGGAAGAGGGCGGGGCTGCGGAGGCGAGAGTTTAAGGTCGCAGGTCAGACGCTCCTCAGACTTGATTGGGGAGCTGTCAATCACCGGCAGCCCTGGGGCAGAGGCGCGTAACAAAGGGAACAAAGATGGCTGACAAAGAGGGCCCCCTGCTCTCCCCCAACTTTAACTTCACTTCCTCTTTTTGGGGCATCGCCGGAGCGCCCCATAATTAATGGAGTGCCAATCACGCGGCGGGTAAGGCGGTGACTGACGGCCTCTTGGCATGGCTAAAGGCCTGCTGTGGAGTGGAGGAACTTCACCTTCCAGACCTCAGCTGCCAACTGCTCAGCCAGCGCTCTGATGCTGTAGGCATTTTGCTGGAGAGCATGAGAGTTTTCACACAACCTTCCCACAAGACTTCAGCTTTAAGTCAGCACTTTTCCTAAACGCAATGAGCTTGTAAGTCCACCTTAACAGAACCACTTGAAATCAACCAGTGCTGTTCTAGGAGGAATTTACAGTTTCACTTTTTCAGCATGTGTTGCCGCCATGGCTGATTACGCACCAGCTTGATGCCATTTGAGACAGAAACAAGCCACCCTGCCCTCTTTTTTTTCCCCTCCTCTTCTCTCCCTTCTCTCCTTTCCTCATGCCCACTATCCTCCCCCTCATCCTATGAGACAAAGACAGAAAGAGACCCACCAGGGAATGTCCACCCTCCCCATCGCCTGCCCCGGCTCAGATAAAGACACAGACGATCCCCTATGAGAGTTGGAGAGGGGATGACAGAGGGATGGGGTGAAAAAGGCCAGAGAGGAGTGGCAGTGGTCAGAGCGGAGGGGAAAAGAGAGTGAGGGGAGAGTATTTAGAGAGGAGGAAAGAAGAGAGCAACATAGAGGGGCTAACAGGAGAGTGACAGATGCGTCCAAAATTGGCAGAGGAGAAAAAGGGCAAAGGGACAGTGAGTGACATAAATAGGGAGTCAGAGGGATTCTGGGAGGTGGACTGTGATGACACTTTGGATAATGCGGCCAACGTCAGTACATATTTGCATAAAGACAGGCTGGTGTGTGTGTGTGTGGTAGTGTTTTGTTTCAGTGGAGATGCCTTTGCATGTGCAGGAAAGACGAGAGACGTCAGGGCAACCGTAACACTGAGCTAATTAAATCACTACGGGACAGAGATGGATGGTCTAACACACACAGACACACACACACACACAGACAAACACGTTCCCCTGAGACCCCCCTGCTGTGTCGGGCTGTGATGTGCATCGTTTACCACCATAATCATCTGCCTTTCATTCTCTCACTCTCTTCCTCTGTCTCTCTTTCTAGGTAAGCCAGTGATGATTATCACCGAGTACATGGAAAACGGATCGCTGGATGCATTCCTGAGGGTCAGTCATGCGTTGCTGTCTGCACATATGTGTGCATGTGTGTGTGTGTGTGTGAGTGTGCGATACAACTGAAGCGTGCTGATCCCATCTTATCTCTGAAATGTCATCCCCCCGAAATTACAAGTGTTCATTCACAAACATTCGCCCTAATCTTACTCCTCCCCTTGATCGACTTACTGTTTTTCTGACAAGGTGATTGGCTGGCACAGGTTTTAACTTAAGGGTTCACTGAACTTCTGCTTTTGGATGATGGTTCGAGGCATTTTCCAGATAATTTACAGCACAGTTTTAGAGAAAGGAGATAAGAATGAAAGAAGACTCGGTGTAAATACTTTTGAAAATTGACAAGTCATCATTGAGTGGTATGTGTAAGCAGATAAAGCATAGTAGATTGTGTTACCCTCAACTGATTAAAAGAAAGACAGTCTTTTATGTATGATCGAGCAGCAATGATGCTGAAAGTAATTATTGTGATCGTCTGAGTGTGAAATATTTGCAATGAAACACATTCCTTAAAGGCTGAGATGTCCACAAGTTGAGATGAATACAAGTTTTTGAACCAGTTGTCTTTTTTTCTGCAGAAGAACGATGGTCGCTTCACAGTCATCCAGCTCGTTGGCATCCTCCGCGGAATTGCATCCGGTATGAAGTACCTCTCAGACATGAGCTACGTTCACCGTGACCTGGCGGCTCGCAACATCCTGGTCAACAGCAACCTGGTGTGCAAGGTGTCCGACTTCGGCATGTCCCGGGTATTGGAAGACGACCCTGAGGCTGCATACACTACCAGGGTGAGTGTGTGTGCGTGTTTGCGTGTGAGTGAGCATGTGCCTGAGACAGCAAGTGGTCTGTCTGTGTGTCACCTTACTTGTCGGCTTTGTCAGCTTTCATTAATCAGCCCCTTTTCCAATTTCAGGGTGGGAAGATTCCCATCCGCTGGACGGCCCCGGAGGCCATCGCTTACAGAAAGTTCACCTCGGCCAGCGATGTGTGGAGCTACGGGATCGTCATGTGGGAGGTGATGTCATACGGCGAGAGACCATACTGGGACATGAGCAACCAAGACGTAAGTCTGAAGGAATTAAATGATGTGCAGGCGATCATGAATGTTGCATTAGGGAGTAATATAAGAGCTCAAATGATAACTCCCAGTTGCGTGTGTGGGGGGAACAATTTATAAAAATATCTCATAATTTTAACTTTGTTACATGATTAAATTACCCACATGGATGATAACACAACAGCAGTAAATCATTCAGATTACACATTAAATTCACATTCCTAATAACTATGATACTGAACAAATGAAATAGATGTGTAACTAAATGTTGTTGCATAAAGGTCAGGTGATTAAAAATGAAGATGGTATAAATCAGGAGAATAAAAAGGACAAGATTTATTGTTACTGCCAACAGCTGCTTCAGACAAACAGTCAGGAACAAAGTAACTTACAGCTGCATTGATGTTGTGACCAGGTTATCAAGGCTATTGATGAGGGCTATCGGCTGCCCCCGCCCATGGACTGCCCCGTGGCACTCCACCAGCTCATGCTGGACTGCTGGCAGAGGGAGAGAGCCGATCGGCCGAAGTTCGGACAGATCGTCAACATGCTGGACAAACTAATCCGCAACCCCAACACGCTGAAGAGGACCGGGGGAGAAACTGCTGTCAGGTGAGAAGAAATATTAAATTAGACTAAGATGTGAGTGTAGTTCACATTTTATTTGCATATTTTAGTGGGATTTAAACCTTACTGTTAATAAGCTTAAAATAATCCTAGCCTAGAAACTGGCTGTATGGTATAGTTTATGCATAAGATTCTTAAATTAATAAGCTCTTAATAATGGTTCAAACTATACCCTAATGTAAGAAGTTGCAGGTACAGAAAACAGCTGTGAATCAGCAGAATAAGAAGTTAGTTTATGATTTACTTTTACAACAGTCTTAAGAACTTACATGCACACATCTGCACAAATGTGCAGGATGGTGCATGATTTTCTTAGCTTTGCCTCTGAAGTTGTGCTTCAGTCACCTTAATGTGACTACTGCATCCTGCAGGTATGTCATGTTCAAAGTTCAGTGAGCATAAACACACACAAGCAGCTTCTTTGAGTCACAATGGAATTTGTGCAAAATGATTAACCTCTCACTCCAAAGCAAACACACGCCGACACAGATCCCCTCTGACTGCTGTTTACATTCACCATTAAACATTATCTACCATCAACGAGCGTCTCTTTTCAGCACAAACACCCTTTGTAATGTATTTCTCTGCAAACTAGCTTTAATGGTGCTGTATAATCAGGAATGTAGCCGCTCTAACAGGGGGGAGAATTACGATGTAACGCAGAGTTAAAAACAAACATGACCCCGTGGCTCCGACACCATTACTCTGAGCAGCTAAACGTGTTAAGAATGACCTACGTGTGTTTACAGACTCGACGCAGGCCAGTGGGAGTCTGTTTGACTTTAATGAGTGTGTGAGCACATGCAAGCAGGACACACTCGCAGACGCTCACCTAATGGGACACAGTGAGAGAGAGTCCTCGTGGAGTAATTAGCAGAGCAGAATATATAAATGCAGCTTTTACAGTTACAAGAGGGAAGGGGAGAAGAGGAATGTGTGTCTGTGCGAGGTGTGCGTCTGTGAAAAGGGATCCCCATGCATAATCTTTTCCACCTACTGAGTAGAGATGACTTATTAAAGAGTCTGACATCCTGTTCTCACAGTTTAACTCAACATCCCTTTTAAAGGAGACAGAACGATAAAGAGAGTGAGAGAGTCACCAGAGCGAGACGACACTGCCACCGACTCAGACTCACCGGCCCCGTGTAAATGTTTCATGGCCCACGGCGCTGCTGAAACAGAAAGAACGGTTGGGGGAAAAAAGGAATAGAAGGATGTGAGAAAAAGGGAGACGTATTCTGCTGATGAATATCTGAATGTGATAAAACTCTGGTGTGCGGTAAAATTCACCAAAGTGTGGCGGGGGTGTGTGTTTTTTGTGAAATAAGGATTAACTAACTGTGTCCATCACACTCGGGAGGAACCGTGTTTGCCTTGGCTGGGTTTTGCAAGTAGAACTCACAACACAGGGACACAGAACAGAGCAGAATCTGACAGAGCTGCTGACAGGATAAAACTAGAGCGAAATGTTGCATGGTGCATTTTACAGCTTGCGGAAAGCGCTCTGTCATCACACAAGGTGTACGTGTCATATACTTCTGACACCACTGCATCTACGTCAGGAGTCAGGAAACTCTTAGTCCCACATGCTGTTGTTGTGTCATGAATCAGTGGCGCTCTAGGCTGTAAAAGAAAGTGGATCATTACCTTTTAAATCAAAAGCACTTTAACAGAATGTAACTTTTATCGCCTCTTTGCACAGGCAGTTGCCAACATCATGGTGCAGACCCTTTAAACACTAACTGCAAATCTGAGGAAACTAAGAATCTTAAGTGCATAAAATGCGGTCCTGACTGTTCTTTCCTCCGCCCACCAGGCCTAACACCACGCTGTTGGAGCCAGGGAGCCCTGAGGCGTCATCAGCTGCGGGCACAGTGGAGGACTGGCTGCAGGCCATCGGCATGGAGAGATACTGCGACAACTTCACCGCTGCTGGATACACCACTCCAGAAGCTGTGGTCCACATGACACAAGAGTGAGTACAGAGGAAAGGAAGGAAGGATTAAAATGATAAAAAGGAAGTAAAGTAGAAGAAAATGGTGCAGGCTAGTCAGACTCTTTACTTGAGTCTCAGCTAAAGCTTTTAAGACGCTGTGATCTTTATGAACGACCAAAAACTGTAATCGCATAAAAAAGATAAATAGATCTAAAGTTGATGTTTGTCTCACGTTATGGATGATGAAGAAAATGAGACTGGAAAGTAAAGCCAATTTACTTCAATAATGAAGGAGAAATTCTAAGAACATTTTATGGAATTACATATTGAACAATGTTCCTGGCTGGTACTTGATTTATGACTTGTACTTTTTCAAGAATTAAATAAGAAACAAGAAATGAAATCTTCAATTTAGCAGCTGCTGTGGAATGGAAAATAGAAATCACTCTTTAACAAAGTTAAACCCACAAAGGGAAGACTCAGTACTTTTTTGAGATGCTGTTCAGTAACACCAGTATTTCACCAAGCAGCCAGTTAGCTTAGCCGAGCTCAGGCTAGCACAAAAACTAGAGACAGAGGAAGAAGGCAGGGCTGGCTTGTTACATGTTATGCTTAGCATCACGTCTTGATCTTATTCACACACAAAGAAAAATGTAAAAATGTGTGGTTTTGCTCACCTGGTAGCTTTAGCATCTTTTAGTGCAACAGGTTATGTCTTTGGAAAGTTAAAGGAAAGTCTACACGTATAAAATGTTCCAAAGTGTTTGCCAGTTGTCTGTGATGTTGATGTACATATATTTCATCTGTTTAGATTACAGCATTAGCATTGCTATGTTGGCAAGTGAAAGTCCTTGTTCAGCAGTTAAGCTGTCGGGCTGCAGGGCTGTTAAATTCATCATGTGGAGTTGATCTACGTCTTTGTTTTTGTTGTCCCCGATCCTAAAGGGCCTCATCTCTTCATCCTTTTCAGGGACATGGCTCGCATAGGCATCACCTTGGCAACACATCAGAACAAGATCCTGACCAGTGTCCAGGGAATGCTCTCCCAAATGCAACAGATGCAAGGCAGAATGGTTCCCGTCTGAGAGATTTAAACAAAGAAAAAGGAGAAAGGATTCAAACCGACTTCGTTTCTTATGAAAAAAATAAATAACAAAAAAGATTAAATATAAAAAAAGAGACAAATAAACTATGAAGAAATAGTTTACCTCATCCATGCACTTTAAATTGGATTTAAAAGAAAAGAAGACGTTGATGTAGAAGAAAAAAAGTGGAGAAAATGGCACTTTTTTTGAATCAGACCTTTACCTTGCCCTTTCTGTGTTGTTTTGGAGGATGGGACGCTTCTGTGTGTGAGCAGCATTTACGGATAGATGGAGGGACGGCTGGAAAAGTGCTTCCGAGAGGCCAATCTGGAGTGCCTTTAATGGTCTGGAAGGAAAAGCGAAGGAGGGAGGGAACCATACCTTTCTTCCTCTTGTTGGGCAGAGTGTTGTTTCTGGAACTTTCTTTCTGGAATAATCCGTGGAGCAGATTTTTTTGATTTCCTGTGACTATGTTTATTGTACATGAGTTGTTTCTGTGGGACTCGCAGGCCGCCGCCACTGCTGCCACCATTGTTCACTCTCAGCTGGATCTGTTTGATATCTCACAGACAAAATGGAGGATCCTGAGGGTCGTGTATAAACACTGATTCTCTGAGAGGTTGAGGGTTGAATTCCGAGCAGAGATGGCGGTTCACAGGAGGTTTATTTTGAGGAGCTTCTCGTGTTTTTGGCTCTGTTCTGGCCTTGTGTCTTCTCCCAGAATGCTGTCTTTTGTTGCCCTCAGGATGTTGCTGAGAATGTCTTTGATCTTCCAGAGGATTTTTCCCACTCCCTTGTCTTCCCTGAAAAAAAATGCCCTACTGCACCTCAGATAAACACAATTTGGATTCTTCCATTCAGCCCCACATGTGAATAAGAGACCCTGCCCCCCTGCTTCTGCAAGAACCTCCAACTCTTCCTCAGAAATTACACTGACTTCATAACCTGGACGCTACACCGATGGAGTTAAAGAACAGAAGTTTTCTTTTTTTGGACAAAAGGCTGCAACAGAGAAACATGATGAAGAATGAATCAGCAATGTCATCATCACCAAGAAAACAAACAAGACAATGTGAAGAGGATTACTGAAACCATCATCAAGGTGAGAATGAATGATATATTTTTTAATCTCTGACATATTAAGAAAATACAAATAAGTATATTGGATTAAACCTCTGTTCATAATCATAATGTGCGATTAATATGAGCTGTGTCCAGCCTCAGAGTATCAAAAGATTCATTAGTCCCCCCCGTCTCTCATCAGTGGCCCCTCAGCTCCAGAAATTGTGTTAATTAACAAGCCGGTCGCACCACCTCAGGCAGCCGCAGCGGATCAATAGCCGCTGGTCTGTGATCAGTCTGTGGGCCTCATGCTGCTGGCATGTTAATGGGAAAAATTAATCAGCCGCTGACTTCCAGTCAGCCAAACAGGGACCGCCAGAGCTCTAAAACACTGTCAAGATAAAGGAGAGTGTGTTTTAGAGAGTCTGTGTTTGGAGCCAGCTCACTGATAGGTTTCCACGGTAGCAGAAAGGTCTTTTAAAGAAGTAATGCTGGTATTTTGGTTTATTTCATTCATTGTGGAGCTTTGTTGTCTTCTTTTGGATTCAGAGGCATCAAGTTTTTTAGTTTTTTGACAATATATTCTTCAAATGTGCATTAGAGATGTTGCAACAAATATCTCCATGTTATTTTGGCATGGTCGGACTCGGTACAACTGAACTTCGATTTATGTGTCAGTATTGCTTATTTGGTTTCTTTTAATCACTAAGGTTCCTTTTAATCAGTACTGTGAGACAAAGTAAAACTAATGAAGCATCAAACACACCGTTATGCCATAAAGATACCTCCATGAAGTTGAAATGATTTGTTGTTTATAGAGCTTTTAATTTGCCAACACTGTAACTAACCCCCCCCCCCCCCTTCAATCTGCCCACTAATTATTATCTCACTACTTTTTTTTGTTCATTAAATCTCTGCAAAACAGTCTTGAATACAAAAAAACACAAGTTTATTTTCTCATCAGTTATTAAGAGGTGCACGAACTCCTCAAACTAAAGCTGCTTTATCTTGTAAATGTTTTGAAAGAAATAGCTTTGGATTAATTTGTGTTCCTTTTATCCATTTATCATGTGTAAATGTGACTTTATTGAGTAGTTTTCCTAATATTGTGTCTATCCATTTCAAATAAATGCTGGCGGACTCAGCTTGAAAAAAAGAAGCGGCCTACCAGCATCATAAAGCAATAAATCTTTCAGCATAAATCCATTAACTTCATGTTAAACAAATGATCCCAAAAATGCTTTACAAGTTTTTCTGAGCATGAAACAAAAGCTGGGATAAATATTTAGAGTTCTTGTGCCGTAATTAATCCATATTTCCTGCTTGAGGAATGTTGAAGAGCATACAAAGGATTTATTTCAGTTTGAAAACGCAGTGCGGCCTGACCGTCTGTTGGATCTGCACAGTATTTATCTAATACACTGGCTAGTTAAATGTCTGTTTGTGTGCTTTCAACGTGGGCCAATAAATCAAGGGCATCTTTCATATATTATATAAACACAACAACATGTGGTGCACACAAGTTAATACATCGTTGCCACGAAATCCATATTTTCTCCCTGCAGGGCGGCCGCTCGCAGTCTCTGGATGCTCGAGCTTTGGCTTTCAATTTTGTTTAGCAGATGAGTCGAATGTTCCATTGAGCTGGAGCTGGAGAGCAGAGTATTGTTGGTCGGGCCTGCATGCCAAGTAGAAATTGTTTACATTCAAAACCACCATGACTGATGCAGCCTCTCTTTTTTTTCCTCCCCCCTTTTTCATTCTCCACAGCTGCTGCCGTCCATCCTGATGGATCCCAGCCCCGCTCGCCATGATCAGAATTCTTCCTCGGCCTCCTCTTTTGTCTTCCTCCTCCTGCTTTCCCCCCTCTGACACTGAGACGACAAACCCATCCACAAGCGCCTGGGACGTCCGTCGCAACAACATGTCACCTTGACAAACCTGCGACCTCCACGTTCTTGTGGCCACTCAGCAATGTACTGGAAATCCAATGAATGATTGAACAGCGTCATAAAAAGAGACGATAAGAAGAATGTAATATAATCGAGAAGGCCTGCTCCAGCGGATAATGTACTTTAATTTGACAAGTTTCACTTCATTTTGTGACTTTTTTTGTTTTGTTTTTATTGTTTCGTTCTGTTTGCATGTAACGTAACAAACGTTTGATTTGAGCGTGAGGACGTGATGAAGTGTGTGCACGAGTGTGTGTATGTGTGTGAGTAGCTGTATGAGTGACAACGTCTTTGAAGTACTATCAGTAATCGTGTCTGTTTTCATGCCACTGTGGAGGAAGAGGGGACAACAGAGATGTTTTGTTTTTGACATAAAAAAAAGAAAAAAAATCCTGGACTATTTTTGCTTTTGAGTCCTCTAAAAAAATACAACGTCAGCCGTGTCAGTCGCTCCGATCGTGCGAACTCTACTCAGTTACAGCATTTATAAAACCGCTTTCTGGAATGCAACCCATTTCTGCTTTGGCAGTGACTGCGGCTTGCAAATGGACACACGGTTTTGGAAACACAGACATGTGTGACTAAAAGCCTCCTGAGTTTGGACTCTTCGAGCTCCTGAAAGGTTGAGGAGGAATCGTGGAAACTCTCTCTCTCTCTTCATGTGGAAATGGAAGCAGTTTAAAATGACACAAGTAAAGGATCTGAAGTGTAAGGAAAGGTGTTAAAGAAGGGAAACTGTTGATTACTTTTATTTTTCCAGAGCACATCATACAGCTACAGGTTTAACCCAATGGACTATATCCTTTTTGATCTTTTATCTCTTTAAACTATACTTATGTGAATGTTTTTGAACTTGTAAGTGACGCTTCATATAATACAGAAACACCTCCGTCCTTAATACAGCTGTACTGCTCTCTCCTTTTTTTGGCAAAGCGTTCTTCTTTTGGGTTTTATCTATGGACAAAAGGACCTGTATGGAAATATGCAAGACATGTTGGGAAGGAGAAGGAAACCAGAATGTACTGTAAAATACTTTTTCCTTTACTTAAGTGTTGGACGATTTGAAAAAAGAAGAAAAAAATTAACAAAACACAAGAGTTAATGTTTGTCATTGTATGCCTTCCGATGCCATATGATCTAGTCATGTAGATCTAACATTCTCTCAATCTTTTTTGTACATTTTTTTGACATGATCATGTTTTTTTTGGCCTTGTTTCTTTTGTTTTATTTGTTTTTGTTCAGGAGCTCTAGGTACATGTAACTTATGTCATTTATTTATGTCCTTTTATATCTAGTTTGTAAAATAATAGCCTAAAGTGAAGAAAATAAAGGGGTGCCAAAGTGCATTCTTAATAAAGTAGAAACAATATGATGATCTTCTTATGTCTCATTTATACACACACGCATGCACACACCTCATTGCGCACACACGCACACACAGGAGTGCCTGATGGAAAAGCTATCAGCATATTCCCAGTTTATTGCCGTCATTAAGTCTGCAGAGGAGAGATCATTACCTAACTATCCTGCATTGATTACTGCATTACATGATTGCAAATAATGGAGGGCTTATACGCAACAAAAGAAAGAGGCCAAAGCAGCCCATCAAGCCGCTCCTTGGCCTTGTTTTTCCTCTCTTTTTGTCACTGTCACTCCATGTAACCTAAACACACACAGAATAAAGAGCTGACCTATCTGTTGGCAGTTTGTTCCCTCTGCTGCACATGCTCAGCAGATATCATGACTCTGGACTCTGAGACTTGGCTCTCTGTCAGGCCTTGAAGCCACTCACTTGGCGCAGGGTATGGAGCATGTGTGTGTGTGTGTGTG
Organism: Notolabrus celidotus; assembly: GCF_009762535.1. Classification (NCBI taxonomy): domain Eukaryota; kingdom Metazoa; phylum Chordata; class Actinopteri; order Labriformes; family Labridae; genus Notolabrus; species Notolabrus celidotus. The sequence goes on along the minus strand of NC_048285.1, from coordinate 6,927,513 downwards.
TGCCTTTAATCAGAACAACATCTGCTTCCTGTGCAGACTTCCAGCAGCGATAAATTGCTGATTGTCCTGAGTCTTTGATAATGGCCCAGGAGAGAGGTTGGGGGGGGAAAGGACAGTTTTAGAAACAGAGCTCCGGCAAATGTTGAGCCAAATGGTGTTTTACACATTTTCAGAGAAATCACCAGCACTAGGCATGCATACATTACAGCTCTGAAGTTTGCAGTGGGAGATGTTTATCCGTCTCAAAGGGAAAGTGTGCCTCCCTCGCAGATTGTTGGCAAGGGCAGCGGGGAAGACGAAAGAAGATTAGCAAGGCTGAGTTTGATCAACTGAGAACGTTTGTTTTTAAGATTTTTGACAACTTGGCATGGTATTTCAACCACCAAACATTTATATAAATAAATAATAATGCAATTACAAAGCATGCATGTATACACCAGGGTTATTTCCAGCATGAAAAATTCATGTTTGCCTTGGAAACAGCACTAGAACAGAAAAGTCTGGAAACTATGAGTGTTGCAAAACACTTGGTGCCAGTCCATCTTGTACATGTAAAGATACAAGAGGACTGATCAGTGGAGCACCTCATTTATCCTCAGACAACCTTGAACATTTCTTGGAGAGACAGATTGAATTGTGGGTTGTATGAGGTACTAACAAGTAAATTTGGTCGGTTAAATGGAAATTAAACTCCGACTTCCAACTTGTCTTAAGGTACAACAGCACTCAGAAAACAATCAAAATTGAGCACAACTTTTTTTAACGTGGCTAAACACAGGACCTACCTGCAGGTAAACAATGTCAAACAGGTTTAACGTCATCTTTCGGTTTCCCTTGCAAGAAAACGTCCACATGTTTGTGCCAGTTGCACATTGTTCTGGTCGAGTGGTTTTATGCCAGTTTAACCTGACACAGTGTATATACAACTTTGTCTCTGTTCTCTTGATCAAAATACTGTGAAACCACGCTGCGCTGTGAGATACCCTCTATTGTTCTGTGCTTGTTTACATCCCAGTTGTAGAGCATTGTTGCATTGTGGACTCACTACAGCTTAGACACAACACATAAACAGCATTCGGGGCCTGCAATTCTAAAAATCTTGAAAAGTAATTTATGAAACAAGTAATTGTGGTGATGACTAATTATTAAAGTCAACTTAACATGCACATCTAAGATAGAGGTCAGGATGCCCTCTGCATTTGGAAATTATGAGGCCAAATTAACACAAGCAAATGTAGTTTAGTTTAGTTTTGACAGTAGGGTGACCAGGTTAAAATATTTAAAGTGAGATGTCTACATTTTAGTCTCATGTATCATCTAATAGACATGAATCCAATTTTTTTTCAAGGTGGGCCTTTTTTGTGTGCTAAAAAGAACCCCGGCTACCAAAACATACTTTCCTATATAATAAATGTTTGTATCAGCTATATAAAAACGATACTAAAATCTCTCAAAATATCTTAGTTTGTATAAAACTGGAAAAAAAAAATTCACTCGTAGGTCGCCATTGTTCTTTGCATCGCAATGATGTTTGGGTAGTGAAGTCATTTGGTTGCAACAGTCTGTTTTTGTCATGCATGTCAGCTGAAGCATGGGATTCCTGGGTGCTGTGAAGGCTCTGATGAACTTATGTTATATTCCAGATCAGACTGTCTGTACAGTGGCTGACTGCCCTCGCTGAATAAGTCATCATCTGAGAGGAAAAGATCCAGAGACTGACTGTCCTCCTGAAGCCGTTTTTTCAGCTCATTTTCACAATTAGCAGCAGAAACATGGTCTTGAGTAATAAGCTGGTGCGCATCAGCTGGCCACTGTGCCGCTGCATCAGATGTGTGTTTTTCTGTCTGAGTTGCAACATCACTCTTATTTGGAGAACACTGTACACTTACGGACTGCTGTGTTGACTGATCGGGGGACTCGTCGTCAGCTTCCTCCGTGATCGTGGTAGAGGTCGACGTCGTGATCGTGCCCGATGGTGCGCCATCAGAGGCTACATCTGCAGGTGCGGGATGTTGACATCCCCGCAGGAGCACATCCAGCGTCTCCTGCCTATGGCGTTTCCTCGAGCGGACTTCACCCTTTTCCCTTGGGCGTTTTGTCTGTTTATGAACGAAAACTGACAGCACAGCATTTGGCTTTAGTTAATAACTAGCAGCACCTGTGAGCTCTTTCACCAGCGTGGGTCGGCTAAATGCATGAAATGCATCTGGAGTGAAGGGCGAGAACATAGCCCCGGGTCCTTCGGAAGTTGTGTACGTCCAAAAGCAATTTCCCACTTCTTTCTTCTCTTTTTGTCTCTTGGAAAGCTGTGTGGACTTACATCAGTCTCCTTGTTTCCCTTCCACTGGAAATTACACCCAAACGCAGCACAGTGTGGCATTATTATGGTTTTCATAAAGCCAGCGAGTAAACACGGTGAAAACCAGAGGCTCGGCAAGACGCAACCATTACACGTCATCAACCCAGCATGCATTGCGCTAGTAAAACAATGGCTGCGCCCGTAGGTTAGAATATGTGTCACAAATTTTGCTCTTTAAAGAAAATACAATTCATCATGTCTATTTAACAAAGCATTCTAGTATGAGACAAACATTAAAGCAGATTTATGCCTATTAGTCCCCACAGTCGGGGTTCCTTTTAAGTATATCTAGTCCACAACAGTACATAGCTTGGAATAAAGGTCATAATGATATCTACAGTTTGAATAAAAAGACACTATTATTAGTGCCTAATACAAACTTACTTAAGAAAAGTACTATTTCTTTGTTGGAATTCATGAAAAAAACCCTGAACATCAAATGTCATTCTCATGGTGGCAGTAGCTGAAAAGTCAGGGGTACACAAAGGTTGCCAGTTGGGGCCACGAACGACTTCGCCATGTCCCCAGTTATTCATCCCAAAGATGTTTCAGTTTCAACAAAAGCACTGGATCCTCTGGCTAAAAGCCGGGCAGACTAATGTGACATTTTCAAGAGCTGCAAAACTAAAAAAGAGAAAAGGATTTCACTCGTGGCCAACAGAAACAGATGTGGGGGCGATAGACAAAGAAAGGTGCTAAATTCTGCCCTCACTGCAAGCAAGAAGCAGGCGAGAAAAAAGCAAAGTGAGAGGAAGAAACCCAGACACACAGTGTTAGGGAGGTCACATGGAAAGAAGAGTTGGCTGCTGGACTTGGCAAACCAAAGTAAGCCAAGTCATGTTGAAAGTTCAGGCAGTGTCCAGGATTGGGCTGGAATGCTGGTGCTGTCTTAATATAATCAGCACAATCCAACACCTCTGTCAACAAAGCCTCTCTTTTTACCTCAGCCTCTGTGGGAGACTGCCCAAGAAAATGGTCTTCCAGGTTTTACAGCCCATTATCCTTTTTACAGGTAGAAATCAAGCACAGATGGTGGAGGAAGACCATCCAGTGTTTGGGTAATTTGTGAGTTTATTTATCACAGATGTGAAACTGCGGATCTACAACTTGTTCCAAAGAAATACTTGGGGTGTGATTAAGGATGACCACAATTAATCAATTATCGATTAATTGATTGTTAAGAAATTACTCGAAACACAGATTTTTGTTATCAATTTTCTGTCACGTGGAACAAACATCATGTGGTCTCATATTACACTCATCTATCAGGGAGGTGTTTAAAGTTTAAAGCATGTTTTGATGTGAATCAGCTGTTAAAGGTGTTGCGCACAGCGGAGACGCTCAGCTGGCGGCTGTGCGTCAGGTCTCCACGTGCGCTTTTTAAAAGAGGATCAATACAAAACTGCTGCCAACAACAACACGTTGGTTGACAGCTTTAAACAGGATATTTCCCATCTTTGGATACAAAGGCAACAGACAGGTGGGAAATTCTGGTACGCTACGTTTACAGACCAGCAACATCAGAGCCGTCTGGGCTTTTCTCCAGCAGGACTGATTATGACCCGGTTGCGCTCCTGGCTGACACCTGACCGAATACACGTGATTATTTTTCTCAATAAGAACGAGTAGAAAGAAAACTGGACACTGTAAGTCTGAAGTACTTTTCTGTTAGTATTATGAGCCTTTACTTTATAAGATTATGTCCGCAGAGAATATTTTAATGAGCCTGATCGTTGATATTCTGCGTGTCAAACGTGTGCCCGTATTCAATCCCATCAGTTATTTGCATTTTGTTGCTGTAGAAAATATAATTTAGGGGGAAAACAACATATTTGGCCTTGTTTTTGACGTAAGAATAATAATGTTTTTTTTATCAATTAATCGATAATTGATCGTTAACATTTCCAAAAATCGATCACGGAAAATACTTAAAATGTGCATCCCTAGGTGTGATGCATACTAGCCGTGTATTGTAGGAAACCATAATACAAGTGTCTGACCTAAAATGGATTGCACGCCAGTGTTCAATCTCCTCTACAAGTGAGGAGTAACGTGATGAGCAGATGGTTATGCAAAATAGAATCAGGACAGGGTGAGACAAGTCATTGGGGTCTTGACCACCCTTCTTTTAGCTGGTAGATTTGATATGACATACATAATTTGGCTGTCCCTGTTGTTACTCTTGCTGTTTAGGTTACAAGGTTTTGACCAATCAGAATCAAGTATTTAGCACAGCCAGGTGATTATTAAGAAAGCCTGAATGGGGTAAGGGTGTCCTCTGTATAACTGGGGTTAAGCTCAGCTCAACTGTAATCTGTTGTTCTTCATGTTTTGTCATTTGATGTTGGTGTCCCAGATAATAAGGCTTGGATTTCTAGTCCTTGTCTTTTTTTTTTTGTATTGCAAACAAGGAACCTTTCAACAGCAAGCAAAGATGGTATCCCTAAAGACGAGTGCTTTGGATTTAATGGAATATGATGCATTTTGGGACAGGATTAAATGAACAATCATGTTTTGGCTGACTTGGATAGTCAGCCATAACCATTTCAAACAGACTTATCGGCCAAGGCAATGCAGCGGAACAGGTCCCCGACTGCTCACGGGCGATGAGTCCCAGAACGTTTGCACTGCCAGCAAGGCTTCCAAGCAGGGGAACTCAGCTTTTTCAATCAATATAGCACACACTGAGTAATTTATTGCTTCAACTGACTATGCTATTAACACTGATAAGAAATCCACATAAAATATGGTAAAAAAAAATTCCTCATTTAAACAGTTTTCTTTGCAGAGGAAACAGTACTGTCCAAGGTTGATACTGAGTATGTGGACACTGTAAGCTTATCAGCCTGATGCTTCTGAACCAGGACCTGCAATACTTGGATGAAATAGTTTCTGAAAAATTAAGCGTGTCTCATAAATTTGGTTATACCTGATATGACAGTGACAATATCAGACCAAATTTGCATTCATCTACTGTTTAAGCTGAGCTTACATAACAATGTGTGCTCAAACACTTTGGATCTAACACCTTTTTTTAAACAGAGTGACACCTGCGAGCTAGTTCAGGCAGGCAGCTCGCGCCGCACTGATTTCACACCTGACATGCATCAGTCTCACAAGCACCTGACGAATGTATCTCCTCAGTTTGGCGTTCTATTTAAGCTGACAGTTTTCAGGTCTCTCTCTCCCACTGCTTTTGCTATTGCCACTTCTGCTCTGCGCCAGTGCTGCGCTCAAACTGTCAGCCCCCCCACCTCCCCAGCATCCACCTGCAGGCTCTGACTATAGGGGGTTTAAGATATTATGTCATCATACCTTAGATTTTCGCAGACATGTAAATTCAATCTGTGAGGAGTGATGAAGTCAGAGCCTAGATGCCAAACACAAATAATATTCTGCTGCTGCAATACACATTTCAACTCATTAAAATGTGAGTTGTCTGACTGGAATATAGCTCGGGTCATTTGGTGTAATATTATTGTAATCTGCAGAAACCCCAAACTAAAAAATTCGGATAGAGAATAGGGCCAAAGAAAGAACCTTGATTAGGACATCCCTTCTCACTGCCCCATCGCTGGTTTATTTGCCATTCTACATTCTTTGCTTCGCCTTAATCTTTCCATGGTTGCCATGTCAAACAAGAAGTGTGAATTTGAAAAGACTGACATTGAATGTAATCCCCGGTTTTGCAGAATCATCCAGTATTCATATTCTTGACTGGAAATGGGATTTGTGGGTTCCTAAGAACCACCTTGAAACTTGTCTCAGCTGTGAGATCTCAATCAGCCCTCAATTCAGTGAACCCTTTCACACTTAAAGACACACAAAGGAGCTAAAATGAAGCCCAAGTCAACAGCCCCAAACCCAAGTCACTTGGATCCACTTGTGCACACACTCGCACACAAACACACACATGCTTTTGTCAGAAAATCTAATTAAGAAACTTGTGGGTGCCCTTCAAGTTGGCTTAACCCTTGCAGCTCCAAACTGTCACTTCACCTCTCTTCATTTGAGCCACTTTGTTTCATAACTCAATTTGCTGATTCCAAAGATAAAACCCTCCTGACCTGTCCTCTAAGCCAATGACAATGCGCCCCACCCTTCACACTGACATGTGATTACTCTGTCCTTTGAATTGTCGTTCTTAAGTACGTCCTTAAGTCTGCACCATTTTATAATCCATAATCCAAACGCTTCGATTCTTAATCCCCAGCTGCTCCAACCATTTGTGAGTAGTTTTTTTTCTCAACTCTTCAGGTGAACAGTTGGCATTTAAGTTGTAGTGAAGTATGATTTAAGAAGAAAACTATGTTGCTATGATGTATGGGAAACATCTGACGGTGGAAAAAAGGGGAAAAAAGCTGAGGAAGAAAAACGACTAAAGCTGAAAGCGTCAGTGGGAAAACAGACGGGCACAGTCTCTCAAACGTCTGAGCATATTGATCGTGAGGCTTCCAGCACAGAGCTGACCTTGTGTCTGGTCTGTGAGGTATTACTTCTGAGGACGTTTGATGGACAACACATATGCAGCTATACCCATAAAAGGCGTAAAAGATGCCAACGTTGGAGCAAAACAAGCAAACGCTGGCAGCATGACAGAATGTGTCTTAATTTAGCTGCGTTTGAAATCACTCAGGTCTCAGTCAAACGCCGTCTGTGAAGCCGTCAAACACAGCTTTGGTTCAGCAAACACCAGAGGCACAAACTATCGCAGAAAAACACCCGACAACATGAAAAAGCACTTACAGGAGAAGCACCTTCTCTCGGTTGCAACCTGGCCTTAAGGCAACTTTTTTCTCCCTTCAGTCTCCTGTGAGTAATTGGAATGAACGGGAGACGAATGAGAATCAGTGAACAAAACAAACACGAGAAAACAGAGCTCTGAGGCAGCATGACAAAAGATGGAGAGAGACGGACGACAAAGGAGAGAGAAGTGAGTGAAGATGGATGGGTGACAAAGCTGACAGCATCATGGGGTTGAGAATTTTATCATGGCAGCAGATCAGATAATATTTACTCAAGGGTACTTAGAAATGATAAAAAAATATACATAACTAACAGATGTCGGTATGAAAGTCCTGAGTGAAGAGTTTTCAAAAAACAGCAGAGGAGATTTCTGCTTTTATGTGCAAGGGCAGCTTTTAGACATAAACAAGTCTGGACTTTTTGGTAGTTATAGATGAAAATGTTTCTCAACTCAGTGTCCTTCTGAACAGTTTTGGCCTACTGAGTTCTGTGGTTTGTCATTCTATCCTTGACTTTTGGTCATTCTGAAGTATGTGAACATTCGTTAGATGGAGAGAGAGGAGATGTGGTAGAGGTGATAATCAGTCAGAGGCAAGACAACATAGACTTTCCTGCAAAATGAAATTTAGTGTAATCCCTTGACTTTTTGTCCGGTGCCTAAAATATATTTATATTTTTTCCTTTTCAATTAAAAGATCAGAGAACTACCGGGAAGAGTTGTTTCAAGAACTTGGTTGAGACCCCCTTTGGGTGCGGACTGAGACTGGGGTCAGTGCCCTGAGAACTACAATGCAGATGTATACAGGAAAGGGACTACAACTGCACTACTGAACCAGAGACAATGTCAGAACAGTACCTTGGCCAAATAGGGAAAGGAACTGTACTGGTCCAAAGTTTTCAGACAAAAAAAGTATTGTATTTCATTTGGAAATCAAGGTCCTAGAGTCTGAGGGAAGAGTGGAGAGACCCAGAATCCAAGGTGTTTGAAGTCCAGTGGGACGTTTCTGCAGTCTGTGCTGATTTGGGGTGCCATGTCATGTGCTGTTGTTGGTCCACTGTGTATTATCGAGTCCAAAGTCAACACAGCGTCTACCAGGAGACTTCCGAGCACCTCATACTTCCATCTGCTGACAAGCTCTATAGAGATGCTGATTCACTTTTCCAGCGGGACTTTCCACCTGCCCACAGCACCAAAACTAGCACCAAATGGTTTGCTGACCATGATGCCACTGTTCTTGATACACCAACAAAGTCACCTGACCTTATCCCCATAATATAATTTTTAGATTGAGTTTATGCAAATATTCTAATAATATGGGGTAATAGATTTCTGACTTTTCATGATCTATAAGCAATAATTATCAAAATGAACAAAAGGCTTTGTGATTTATTGAGCTGCACCTGTAGTTCTAAAAACCCCACATGGCCTAGGAACAGGCTGACACACCTGGCTAAAAACCTCTTGGTCTGTTTTTTTTTTTAAACATGGAGGAATGGTAAAGAGATTTCAGGGGGGATCTGGACACAGTGGCGGTGAGGTTTCCTCTGTTTATGAAATCACTACTCGGCACATCATAAAAGATGTCCGGTTTATTACACAGCCTGGTTGAACACTTAATCCTGACTGATCAATGATGGACTGTTACGTCTGGTTACGTCCACATAGCAGACCATAATAGATTGTTGCTACAGATACAGTACAGAGAAGTCCTATGCATCTTACGTCAGCCAGTTTACTGTCAAAACAATAAACGAGAAGTTAAGACAGGAAAAACAGCAGCATGAGCCACAAAGATTAAAAGACGAAAAGAGCTGGACAACAGATTTGACTCAATAAAACCTGAACAGAAGAGTGTATGGACTACCTTTCAAAACGGGCTAAAAGAAAATAAATAGTTACAGTGCCGACAATCTCTACCAGGTGTTGCAGTGACTCATGTGTTCACATAGTGTCATTTCACCTTCAACAAACATGTGGAGTTTGAGGCAAAGAAAAACAGCTAAGTACGATAATCAAGGCTAAATTGTATGTTGTTGATATGGATGCAGTTCCAACCGTAAAATCTCATGGACATTTTTTTTTCAATGACCAGTCAACCATCAAACTTGTGGTTAGCCTCACTGTTCTCTCAAGGCCGCAGTCACCAAAGCAACAAAGAGAAGAGCCTTAAAGTAAGCAGGCTTTGCATCTCTCTCCACCTGCTTTGTGTGCTCTCTCCAGGAGCATAATCCTCACTGAATGTTGGTCTGTTGGGAGAACGTGAAGCTTTATCAGCTCCACCACACTAATCTCACCTCCGGGCCAAAGGGTGCCTCTGGGTGGCCTGTTCCCAAAATGAAGGCGAAGGGAGGTCGCCTACTTGACCACTCAATTGCTCCTTATCCAGATCCCCTGACCAAACTGCTGGCTCCACCTGATAGTCTGACCTTTGACCCGGCTGACAACATGCACATACACAAACATGCTAATCTCCAGAGGAGACCACTTTCCAAAGCCAGCGTGTCTCTTGTCTTGGACTCCCGTGTTAATGTTAAGGAGCGATAGTGCATCTGTGAGGAGTGGGTGATGTGGATTTGGCTCCCTCTCTGCCAGCGAGATGAAGGTTAATCAAGTCAACCCCCTCCTTCCCTCCCTCCTCCCCCCTCTGTGTCTGGACGGCGGCCTGATGGAGGTCCAGCAGGCTATCAGCTCAAGCAGAAACCTGGTTATCACTCTGAAAGCAATGTTCAAAATCCCCTGATAACTGCCTGATAGACTGAGATGGACTGACAGCTATGGATGTAAAGAAAGACAGAGGGAGAAAAGTGGAAAAGAGAAACGAAAAGAAACCTGTGGATAAAAGTAGAAGTTGGGTGATTCAATTCAAACTGTTACAATTGAACCCGAACTCCACTTCTAACCTTGTTTTTTCTTTTTAAAGTTAGAACGAAAAAGTGAAAACAAGGGGGGATGACGGAGTGAAACAAAGAAAGAAAAAAGCCCCTCTGACACAGCGACCATCCATCATCTGCTGGTTGGAGCTCAGCGGTGAGAAAAAGGAGTCCAGATTAAAGGAGACAGAGAGCTCGGGCTCGGGGATTTTCTGTGTTCAGCACAGCGTTGGCCTTTAGACCGATGACAGCAATAAGATTCCTATCACTGCTCACATGTGCAGCCACAGCACATGCAAGGGCGCTGACACACACACACACACACACACACACACACACACACACACACACACACACACACATAAACGTGGACATATGTACATGTATAGGCACACATGATCCACACAGTCTTAATCCTCAGTTTTCAACAGGTTGGAGAATGGAATTAAAATAGCGCCCATGCCAGGGGATTGTGGTACGACATTATGTGATAAGATCATGAAGAGAGAAATACAGAATGAAACAGACCAGCTCGTCTGTGTGTTAGAGGTTCTTCATGCGTGACAGTTTTTTTTTTGTTAACAAGAGATTCTTGTGTTCGTGTGATATAAGATCTTGATTTTCATCTTTAAAATATATTAAAACTACTTCAACATGTCGATGGAAATATGTGAGAGCCTACTTTGATTGGCACAGCCTCCGCAGGGCAAGGCCTGTGTTGTAATTGGCTGGCTGTATTTTTTATCATCACACCATTCAATCCAATGACGGCCTCACTCCGGTCTTTTTCTCTCCGCTTCTTTCAGATTTGCCAGTTTTCTCTCATTTTCATCTCCTCCTGTGAGACGAACCTTAGCAATGGCTTGGAAACTCCTGGTGACCTTGAGGAGAAGGTCTGCGAGACCAGATCTGGTTTAATCATCACCACTAAATCTTCTCATTGACTTTGTAATGTGGTTTGGATGCAGCTGAAGTTTGGATGCAGCACTATTTTACAGCAATCCCAAAACTTGCAGGTTAAATTAAAATAAAGAGATTCTAAATAACTCAAATTTATGGCATGAGTGTCTGTTGGAGCTTTGGGAAGAAGTGCCAACATGTTTATTTTTCCATCCCTGCTGCCTGATGCATGCTGGGGTTGGCTCCAGATCCTTAGTTTTTTTTAATTATTGATTTGTGTTTTTTGGCATGTCTCTGCCCCTTTCTGCTAATTAGAAATCAACAAAAACTACAGAAGTAGATATCACAGAGAGTGATATCATCTGATGTGGAGCAGGAGTGTGTTTTCAGACATACCAGAGCTCAGCATGTGTTCTTTGGACGGTGAAAACTGAGCACTTAATAAAGCTGTGTAATAAGCAGGGCTGGTTTCTGCCTGCATTTTTATTAGCAGTTATTTCATCCAGCCGTGCTACACTTGCCTCCTTATATTCTATTTCAAACATCATTCAGTCTCTTGACTCGGGCCCCCATCATCCCTGCTCCTCCAGCCCCCCTCGGAGTGAGGGATTCTGGGGCCAAGCCTGGTGCTTCACCCCTTCACGACCCCATCGGCTGAGCTGCTCTCCACTGGCTAAATGATTGATACAAGCCTGTGCTAACTAGACTCCTGAGTCTGAAAACAACTGAGGCTGACCGGCCAGTCAGCTGCAGTGTGTGTGTGTGTGTGTGTGTGTGTGTGTGTGTGTGTGTGTGTGTGTGTGTTTAATCAACTAAGGAGACCCAGTAAAATGTGTCTTTGTGTTTGTTTGTGAGAAAATGTGCTTGCAGGTGTAAAAGTTTAAAATAGCAAACCTTCTTAGTAGTTAAAGTGTGTGTTTTGAGGGAGTGTGTGTTTGTGTAACTCTTGTGGTGTGTGTACTTGTGTGAGGGTTAGCACAGCATGTTTTTTTCAGCTCTGTGTTTGCTTTCAAATCCCAAAAGTGAGTGTAAATTACACAAGTTCTTTGGAGGAGGGATTTATCTCTGTGTGGTTTTGTGACCGGTACACACTGGACCACAGAGTGCGTGCTGATGGAGTTAGGGCATGGACGTAATAGGGTTAAATTTAGGCTAATTGAATGAAGCGCTCTGTGCTTTGGTTCAGTGGTTAGCCTGCAAGCACTATTTGAACCTATGACACTAATTGTACAGTCCATTAAGTAGCTATCAGGGGTCAAAGCTATAGCGTGTGTCACACAGCATGGACAAGCTATACCTGGATGTATACGGTTGCTATAAACTAAATTACATTAATAAAATGGCGTGACATCAACCCTGCCCTTGAGATTTCCAGAGTGATTATCTGAAACTAAACCGTTTTTTTTCTTTGCTTGGTTCAGGTTAACCCTGAAGTTATGTACCTATTAATGACTATCATTGCTGTATCCGTACCATCATTACTGCAGGTCAAATGACCTATCTGGGGAACTTAAGATCGACTATCACCATGGAAACCAAAGTCTTGCTTCTTATTAATTGGCAATTAAACTGGGTCAAGAGCCTTTCTTAAGGAACCATGGTGGTCTAATAACTTAAACTCCCTATATCCTCCTGGGTATTTGTGATATTTCTAAAGGAACGGAAAAGTCAAATGCAGCTCGTCCTCGGAGTGAGGGTGAGGTTTGGATTTCAGCAAGAACTAAATAATGAAGAGAGGTTTAAGAGTTGTTAAAGATGGAGGAAAAAGTAGAAAATTAGATTTTACTGAACCAGACAAGATACAACAGTACCCAGGTTTTATTCAATCCTTTAGAGAGGAGGCATTAATAGAAGAAGCTGCTAATTAATGGAAGTCAGTTTCACTTGACTGGAGGACCTCCACACTGTCTGATCTGTATTCCTACTTCAGACCAAGCGGCAACCTCCGGGCTCAAAATATGAAGCCAATGCAGAAGTGTTAAAAACTGCAATTCATCGGGCATCCGCTTGAGGCTGGCTGCAGAAACACCGGAAACCACATACACACCCATTCAAAAAAGACGCTCTTTGCAGCAGAAATAAACATGTTTACAGCCTAGTGCAAAAAACGACTTGGGTCTACGTAGCTTATTTCTCTATCGGCACACACTGTACAGGGGTTGAATTTTTTTTTTATCACAACGGTTCAGAAGATATTAAGATTACAAGTTTTGCCCAAATAAGGACATGACTGTGTAGCTCAGAGAGCAGCAATGAATGCTCCATATATGATTGATAAGTCCAATGTTGGGCAGTTAAGTGTTAAATAATTTCTTCTTAATTATGTTACATTTAAATAAAACCTCTCATTAACTGAAGAAACTTATCCAAGAAACTATGTCATCAAAATCTCATCTGTCCTAGATCGGCCGTTTGTGTGGCAGGTCAACTCATATCCAAAAGCTAGGACACACTTTCATCAGATGCCATTATTGTCATCTTTTTAAGTTCTCACACACATAGAGAGATGAGGAACTTTGCTGTTTATTTTGAATTGGTGAAAACAAAGATAGGGGCTAATCGTTCTGCTGCTGAGCCAGCATCAATCGAAGTGAAAGAGACGAAACATCGTCCCTGTAGACACGGGAGCCAGCAGGACATGGTATGTGTGTTTGCAATGTTGTTTCTCTGGTGCTTCCATAATGCTGTACGGCAATATTAACACCACACTGGGACATCAATGTAACACCAGTGCTGAGTTCAGTGCAAAAGTAAGAAGACGTAGTGGTGGAGGAGCTTCGTTACAACACTTCATATCTCTACCAAGAAGAATTTGAGAGTACCATTCACATTTCACTGGCATCACATTTTCTGATACTGACCTACTTTCACATTAAATTTGACAATGACGTGAAAGATACGTATAGTTCAAAGCAGTTGGCGTTACTTGGAGATGTTAATCTGCAGAATTGATTTATTCTGTCCATGCATGAGATGCAAATCGCTGCTATAACCCTTTTTCTTGTTACTGGACTGGGATGTAGTCGTGTCTGCTTAATGGAGGGTTTAACCAAGTTAGAAACTATTCAGCTTATAAAGTAAAATCAAGGAAATGGATTGATGATAGTTTAACTGATAGTGCTGGCAATAATTCTATGACACTTGGTACATTAATTAAGTCTTAATTTCATTTCATCTAAATCCAAAAAGACTTTAGGTCAACTCTATTTTTTTGTAAATTTTGTCTTTTTCTTCTATTTAGTCTCCTTTATTTAACTGTTAGTGCAAAATAATATAAAATAAGTGGTAAGTTCAGTTTGAAGCTAACAAGTTGTATTGATTAAAGTTGACTGTTCACTGGAACTTAAAATCAAACTTTTGTCTTTATATTTTCAGGGTTGCTTTTCTGTTGATTTTCAGCATTTTAATATTCTGAAGGATCATGTGGTTCTTCTGGGTCAAGCATAGTCAATGACCCTCAAGCTGATGAAGCTTTCAACAAACAGGTTCTGTACACTTGACTTGAACAAGCATGTTTTTCTTTACTCGCCAAAATCTTGACATTTCAACATTTTTCATTCGGGAAAACAACATCCACCAACATCGATAAATCAGTGTGATGAATTTTATGCTGGAATATAATTTGTTTCATGGCCTTGTGTTACCCTTCGCCTCCCTCACCCATATTACTCTCTTATACTTCCAACCTCTGCTTATCCTCCCTCTCTTTCTCTCCCTAGTCTAAATAAAGTGTCTGCCAGGGTAACTCAGTCCCTGAAACAGTGGAGATTAACATGTCCATGGGGATAACAGTGAGACGAGGGAGAAAGAGAAGAAGAAAGTGTGCTCACTGTGTGGAATCCAGTTCACTTAAAAATAGACCTCTGGCTTTTCTTGCAGCTTATTCAGACGAGGGGCACAGCAGCCCTCTGGTGTAATGCTGAAACTGACAGAGCTCAACATTACTGCTCATTTAGAGAATACTTAATTGATTTCTGAAAATTAAACTGGTTATTTATGCATTCAAGTGTTAAAATAAAGAAAGAAGTGTCCACGTTGGCCCTTACTTTAGCTTTATGTAATACTACCTGAAAACAAATGACAGCCTTACATTGCTCTGCTTTCTATTTAGTTCAAATTAAAGGCACTATGAGGAATTTTCATGCTGTGTTTATTATGGTGACCCCATTCTGTGACGAAATCGGTAGTGTTCTTCTGGAATGAGGACTGCATTTCCCATGAGCACCATCATCCTCTGTCATAAAGATGTGGCTCTTGCCAAAGCTTGCATTTGTTGTGGAAGCAAATGAATGAATAGATGTCTCTTTCTATACTACTTTTATTAATTCAAGTCAACTTTTGAAGGACACAGGTTATGAGATCATGTATTTAGTAGTAGATTTGTTCAATTATTAACTGTAACGTCACAAAAACTATGTAAACTCTGATTTATTGCGGTTAGCTAGCTTACAAAAAGTGTCCAGACGTACCGGTTCAATGCTATCCTTCACAGCCCGACACAACAATGTGTGCTCCCCCAATTAATGTCCAAATAATGTAAACATTAACAAAGTTGAACTCTTAAGTCGTCAAAGAGCAATGAAGCATTCACACGGCGGCATTAACTTTGAATCCTGTTCATCACCATTTAGCACTTTCACCTAGCACAGCCCTGGTTGTAGAGTTTCTCTTTCTAGAGCAATATGTCAACAGCAAATGTGCGTCTTTATGCTCCAGTATCAAGCATGAGTACGAAACATGATTACATTATGTCAAAATAAAACTATCAGAAGAAAGAAAACTCCTCCTGCTAGCTAGCTTACTTCTCGTTGCAAAACTGTCAAGATAAATTGGCATGACAAGAACAAACTACAAGAACAAGATGTGTATTTGGTTTTACAGTTTGACTCATGTCCCATATGTTAACATGGAGATGGTGAGCTTTATGGCCTATAGCTGAAAGTCAGTAGCAAGAGCTTTGAATGCTTCCTCTTCACTTTTGGCAGGCTGTCATGTCATCCATCTTTCTATACAGTCAGTGGTCTTATCCTGGAACACACATGTAGACATACATTAGACCTTTACATCAGTAAGGTCTCATTTTACTCTTTAAATGCTCATTGACAGGATCACACTCTGGAGTTAAGCTGCTGTACATGATGACACTTTCCCCATGCTAGGTTTTACAATCTGACTTCGGTGGGAGGGAAGAGGGGGTAACCTCTAAGCCGAGCGCTCCCTGTCATCCAAGAAAATCAAACAGTCGGCCTGACAGACAATCCTGCAATTTATTTGGCTCACAGCGTGTTACCGGCGGAAGGAGAAGCTAAAATGGAAACTCAGTAACTGACCTTTAATGTAATACGGCGCCGGTGGCTCACTAAAGAAAGCCTCTGGAGTTGGGGCAGCTGTGTGACTCTTAAGTATAAGTGAGTGTGTGTGTGTGTGTGTGTGTGTGTGTGTGTGTGTGTGCGTGTGCGTATGCCTGTGTGTTTGCGTGTGCGTGTGCGTGTGAGATGAGTTATGACCAGCTCTCTTGCCGGCATTTGAGAAGCCCAGAGCCAAAGCCAGGTGGATTAGGACAACTCACATTGTGAGAATGCTCGACATGGGTATAAGAAAGTAGGAGGGCAAGTGTGTGTGTGAGTGTGTGTGTGAGTGTGTGTGTGTGTGTGTGTGTGTGTATAAGAGAACAAAATTATACAACAAAAGAGGAAAAAAGGGCCACCTAAACAAAAGAAACGAAAATAAAGAAAGGCAAACCACTGACACCACATGGAAAAAAACATGCAGGACATAAAGCCGGACTGAGAAAAACCAGCGGCTGTACGGTCTGAGGGATGGTTAGAGTCAATAAACTGACGGACACACACTTCCTCTGCCCTTTCACTTGCAGGTCATGACCTCTCTGACCTACAAAACAGGTGTGTCAGCAAGGACTTGCAGAGTCTTTTTGTGTGCTGGAAACAAACAATGCCGACAAACACTGGCGTTAGGAGTGGAAGTCTCTGTTTACTGAAGTTGTAGAAACAGAGATTGATTTGAGAATATTCCTGGAGGAGCTGGATTACTCTCAGATTAAAAGGTTCTGATACCGAAATTGACTGTGAACATTTCCTAGTCCGTCAGTTGTGATGGTGTCATTGAAATAGATGTGTTGGGTGAAAAAATAGTGAAGTGTCAGGATGTGAGTGACTTTGACCTTTTGGCCTTTGTAAGAGCATCTATAAACTGCAGCTTTTGAAAGGTTTGCCTGTTCTGCAGTGGTCAGTAAAGTGGACAAAAATTGGTTCAAGGAAGGAAAAGCAGTGGCAACAAAGGCTTAGTGATGCACAGGGTGGCGCTTAGGCTGGTCTGTGTCTTATATAACATAAAAGCTACCAACAGGAGTTGATGCTTGTTCTGAAAGAGAGGTGTCAGAAAACACTGAGCAATGGAGCGACGCCTGCGAGCTAGTTCAGGGTACATGTCACATGTCCCACTCTCATAACCATCATCCAATCCTGCCCTCTGCCTCTCAAATTGGCGGTCTATTTAAACTGGGGAAAATTTCCCATCTCTCCCTCTGCCTGTCAACGCCTCTGCTGCTGCATGGCTATTGCTGATATTTTCTTCTTCCCCGCCGCCTCCCCAGTTTCCACCTGCAGGCTCCAGGGGTGTTTAGTAGGTTTTGCTCATCACTCCTCAATGTCTGCATGTAAACTTATCTGCAGGGAGTGATGAGGCCGGAGCCTGGGCGCCAAACATGAATGTGTATTTGCTGCTACAATAAACAATTTAAACGTGAGTTGTCTGACTTAACTGAAGGTTGTTGCGTCTAGAGCTGCATAGCCGTCGACTGGTCAGGATCTCTGTACCTACTATATACATGTGAGCATCAGAACTGGACCATGGAAGTAGGTGTCCAATACGTCTTTTCGACCAACAAGAACCGGGTTGTATTTCCCGGTTGGTTTGGAGATGGTTGAACTCGCAAACCAACATCACACCCGTTTGTTTTTCTGCCTGCTCAAGCCCGTGGAAGAGGCGCGTCATGACATCAGATTAACGTGACAACTTTTCCCAGCAGCGCAACTTTCCCTCACAACACCTACGATGGCAGACAATGGCAGCTTGTCTCCTTGGCCGACAACGGCTTTGCCATGGAATCCACCAGTCTCTCTTATTTTTTCAATGGCGAAAACACGTTTGGTTTGTGATTTTGATCAAGGCAAACCTACCCCTTGCCCCTGACATAAGCGGTTCGTGTTTCTAGACCAGCAAAGAGTTGGAGCCGCTCTGGAACCGATTTTCCCAGCCAGGAGCCGGTTCATTCGCAGTTGAAACATGAAAAACCGGTTCTCAATTGAGCGCCAGCTCCGAACTGGCCCTTAAACTGCGAAAGGTTTCCAGAGGAACATGACTGTGTGTCCTTTCATTTATAAATGGGATGAGTTCTGTAAGGCAACGACACAAGAGCACTGCTTCAGCCTTTTCATTAACAACCAAGATGGCAGTTTTTGGTGCAGAGAGGTCCGTTAAATCCACTATTGTGGCTGCTACAAACTAACTGGATGAAGTATTTTAATCAAAACAAGGACAAACAACTGCACTTACAGCCGCTTGTATTCATCTTTTGCCACTCTGTGCTATGTCACACGCTGTGTTGCTCTGGCTGGTCGTAAAAGCAGAAGTAGACCCACATGTGGCCGTTTGTATTTTAAAAACCCAAAATGAACACTGGTCACAAACAGCTCAAAGTACCCCCCCCCCCCCCCCCCTTCTTTTTAAAGGAAAAAAGAAACGACCATCAGTGCCTTGTCTTTTTGATGATGTAAAAACACTACATACCACACACCAGTCCTCAAGCTTTCTGGGAGAGTCAAGCCAGAGAGCAGATGAAGACATCAAGCCTCCTCCAGGAGAGCTGTGTGCAAACCATAAATGTTAAAGGTCGATGGACAAGAACAAACAACTTTAAAAACACCCTCCACACTATGAGGGGTGTGTGTGGTTTTTTGTCAGTTTTCGGCATGTGGTGCACACTTTTAGGCTTTCCAGTAACCCACAGATAGTGCTGCTGTTACTTGCCATTACATCAGTTACTCCTCTCACAAGATACTGCACTATCACGGTGGGAGAAGGAAAAAGACGTGCTGCAGTCAGTGTGTGTTCTCTTCATTTTCCTTTCAGGCAATGTAGAGAAATGTATTTACTCATTCCACACGTGAATTTGTTCCTCACAGCTCCCCTAATCCTGTGTTTTGCTCACATGTGTTTTTGTAAGGGCGAGTGATGTTGCATTGGTAAACATTATTATCACGGGACGAGGTGTAAAATGACAGCGAGACACAGAGAGGCAGAGAAAGCGAAAGAGAAGGAGAGAGAGATGAGGGAGCTGCTTAGGGGAGATATCATTTGTGTCAGTCGAAGTGAACACCTATCGATTTACATCCAGCGCTCTCCGGTGCGCCACAATGAGACCTCATGAATAATTCATGCAGGACCTATGAAAGAGCCATAAATACAGTCAGTGTGCTCGTCAGCATAGCACGCTCTCAGCACTTACGGTCATCCAACACGGCTAGTTAGCAGAAGAAGAGGGTAAATCCAGGGAAGAGAAGGAAGAGAGGATCCACGAGAAGTGAAGATTAGGGTGATATAGTGTTGCATCTCTCTTCACTCGCTTGTTTGCATTCAGATTCAGAGCAGATGCTCGTGCAGCATGTGTGAGCATGATCTGGTCTTTAATAACGGAGTACCTGTGGGGGGTCCTTAATGACTGCTGTGCTCCTCTTTTTTAGTGTTGTACCCCAGAGTCATGGAGGCCTTCTTCAGCCAAGCCGCCCCTCTTTTGACAACTCTGGGGATTTACATCCCACTCCCTGCCGTAAAACAGCCACTCGCCTTTCATTCTTTTCACCCCGGCCTTTACGATCTGGAGTGGAAAGGGTGCCTGAGTTATGGGCTTTGTTTGGGACACAAGAAAAATAAAAAATGCTCTACAGCTGCAGCGTGTCAGAGATGTCAGGGAGGATTGTCTGCCTCGCATGTGTAGGGAATTTAAAGGGGACTGAACGGGGACAACACAAGTGTGTGTTTACATCAAATACTGCATAGCATGTGTGTGGTTCTTTCAAACCATCATTACATCCAATTACATGGACGGATAAATCAAGCAAATTCAACACATGCACACGACTCTGAATCAAAAGTTTGAGCAGAAAATCTTTAAGAATGAACTGGAGAGTGAAATGTAGAGGATTAGGTAACTGAAAGGGAAATTAAACTTCTTGTGCACCTTTGGAAAAGAGCAAAGTATAAAGTGAGGACTCTTTTTCCAACACAATGCGCTCTCTGTTTGCCTCTGTAGTGGTAGAATTGCTGCTGTCTACCGACTTGAAATACACACCGCTTCATTTGTCAAAAGAGCACATTGCCCTTGTACACTTCACTAAATCTCCACACTACTGAGGTCATCACCTCCCAACAGCCATCCCTCTCTCAACATCTATCTCCTCAAGCTCTGCAACTCTCCCTCAGATGAAGTGCACTTTCTTGAAACAAATAGACAGACACACACTCATACACACATAAAGGAGAGCAAACCGTCATTTCAGCCCGGCTCCTCTCCACCGTAAAGCACCAAACGACTGCTCTGTCCTTGAACGTAAAAGTATTAGGGAGACAGACGAGGCGTGGGAGGAGGAGGCGAGAGAAAGGAGGAGACGGAAAACAAGGTAGAAGAAAGGACTTTTTCATACTGACAGTCAGCTTAATGAAAAGGCAGTTAGGGCTCGTATATCTGCTGCCCCCAAGGTTCAGCCTCTCCCTCTTCCCCCTCAGTAAGAGCCCCTGGTCTCATGCGAGCTGCTCTGAGCCCGGGTTAGGAGGGTCGGGTTCGGCTGAGGAGAGCTGAGCTGAGCCAGCGAGGGTCAAACAGGGCAGAGGAGGGTCAGGTTGTTCTAATGCAAGCTAAGCTAGGCTAAAAGAGGGTCATGGAGGGCTTGGGGAAAAGAATAGTGTTGGCCTTGAATGTGGTGCAGTCGGGTACATCAATCCACAGCAGACAGGAACGACAGGGCATCAGTCACCAGAGCTGCCACTGCAGAGCGCAACTAACTGAGCACAGTTTGGAGAGTATGTACATGAATGCATACTCACAAGAATTCTCCCTTGCTTCCTCTGCAGCTTTACGTCTCTGCTATTTCTGTTCCTCCAGCTTGTGGTCTTTGGGTAACATAACACTCCAACAACCATTCGGCAGCTAACAGTAGAGGAGACGGGGCAATTAAAACATTTGTAACATCTGTCTTCATAACTTATAGAAAAACTAAATGCACTTGTGAACATTTGATTTAAAAGAAATATATACGCATTAATTAATCATTAATGTTAATTGCCTGTTTTGGGGCAATTGTACTAGTGAAGGGATAAATCAGGAACACATCCAAGCAAATATATTTATTTAATACTGTTTAGATTCTTTCTGTCTTAAATTATTTTAGATTTCAAGTATTTTATGAATCTAAATTATTATTAAATCTATATTTGCACAGCTAAGCAACTATTGTAGCGGTGACTAGATTTTGGAATTGAATAATAAATAATAGATTAAATCAAAATATATTTCAATCAGATTGATCAGCAGATTAATCAAGAACAGTGTCTAAACAAATAAACACTGACAGATTAACATAAATTCACACAGAAGTAACATTCATTGTATTTATAAAAATACTTAAAAGCAACACATTCTGTTTTTGTTATTTGTTTTTTGTCTTTAAAACATGTGTTCGTGATGTTCCTTATTTGCCAAATATAGGACGACAATTATTATATATTTTTTAATTGAGTTAAAAGGAAGTAAATCCCAGAGTTAAGCTACAGTACCAGTCAGAGGTTTGGACACACCTTCTCATTCAATGGTTCTTTATTTATTTTAATTATTTTCAACATTGTAGATTAATACTGAAGACATCAAAACTATGAAATAATCTGGTTTTGCCATAATCTGGATTACAACAGTAGTCAAATAGGACTATCCATTGTGTACTAACCCTACCTCTGAACAACACAACTGATGGTCTCAAACACATTAAGAAGGCAAGTCATTCTACAAATGAACTCTTGACAAGGCTCATGTTAATTAGAAACCATTCCAGGAGACCACTTCATGAAGCAGACTGAGAGAATACAAAGAGTGTGCAAAACTGTCATGAAGGAAAAAGGGGGCTACTTTACAGAATCTAAAATATAAAACATATTCTGCTTTGTTTAACACTTTTTTGTTCATTCAATAATTCCATATATGTTCTTTCATAGTTTAGATATATTTGGTATTAATCTACAGTGTTTACAATAATTAAAATAAATACAAACCCTTGAATGAGAAGGGTTTTCCAAACTTTTGACTGGTAGTGTACCTGATAGTAGAAACACTAAAGTTACTACACAAGTAGAGTATATCACTTTAAGGACATAATCTTTATATTGGTTTTAAATGCGTACATCCCTCAACACAAGGTAGGACAGTATTTATTTATTTATCATGTTAATTTGAATGTTTTTTGTTTTTTTTTACCTGCCTCTAAAATACTGCATGTTTCTTTAAAAAGTCAAGGGGCACCTGCAAAAGTGTGCGCATACTGTCCGTCATTGCACACCGCATCATGTGCGTTTATTTTTGTAGCATGACGACTAACCTTTATCTACCTAACCAAGTAAAGAATAAGCCTCATTAGTGCCTGACTTATATCTGGGAGAGTATTCTTTACAACCTCCAGCTTTAGCCATGCACTGTTTGTGGGAGCTAGCTGTAACCTCCTCCTACCACCTGTTAGGGTGCAGGCTATGTGCTGGTGGGTAATAGACAGAGCTGAAGCTAGGCCCAGACCGTGCACCGCGGAGAGAGATTATTACCAGTGCACAAGACCTGCTGTTTCCTTTCTGCATCGCCATCGGACTTTGAAGTGTGGACTTTACCTTATCACTGCAGAGATGAAGTGTGGATTTTATCTTCTTCACTGCAGATATGGAATGTGGATTTTATCCTCTTCACTGCAGAGATGGAGTGTGGATGGTCCTTCGCCATTCAGGAGGATGCGGAAGTGTCTGTTTTCCCTGCAGGTGAGTGAGTGTACCATTATTTTCGGTGCTGCCAATGTTCCCTCATACAAGCTTCAATCAGGCCTACAGAAAGGGGGTTTTGGTTCTATGTTGTCCCATTGTAGATTGAGTGTAAAGAGAAAAAAGTGCACAAGTGTGTTCCTGTTGCTTTAGCCACATTGTGTTGAGTTTCTAATGATTAAGTTACATTAGAGTGTGTAAAGTGTGTTATTGAGTGTTTAAGCACCTCCAATTACTGGCAATAGCTAGTATTTATGGTCAGTTTAATAGTTAAAGGTATTCTTCTGTCAAGTATGGACTGAAAAGAAACAAAATAGTTCTTCTATGGTGGTCTAAGCTTGCCCTTAGTCAGATTTAAAGGGTATTCACTTACCTGTCAATTCATTTTTCCACTGTCTATTCCTTTAAAGAGATAACTTCTTCATTCCATCTGGGTACCAGAGGTTAAATACCTTCTGCCATTAAAGAGTGAATTTGTGTTTTTAATCCATATTATTTATAAAACTGAACATATTTGGTTTTGTTAATAAATCGGAACATTTGGGTGCAGGTGGCCTGGCGATCTAAGCGCCCCACATACAGAGGTTAGGCCTATAGTCCTTGTTGCAGAGGTCACCGGTTTGACTCAAGGCCATGACCATTTGCTGCATGTCTTCCCCCTCTCTCTGCTCCCCTAATTTCCTGTTTCTCTTCAGCTGTCCTATTGATTAAAGGCATAAATGCCCAAAATATAACTTTAAAAAATATATTAAAAAAGAAGATTTAAAAACAGAGGTTTACTGTGTTTAAAGGATAAAAACAAGTCAGTGGTGTAATGTTTGAGATCACGTGAAGCGGCCTCCATGGTCCGCCATGTTGCCGTGCATGTGATGAGCTGAAGATGAACTGGGCCAAGGGTATCTGTTAGAGTCAGATGAAAAGCCGTCCTGTACACAAGGGAGCCTCTATCCACAGAAGGGCAAACTCATTTCTAGGCCAAGAAAGCTATCGGTGTGTAAAAGTGAAACTGAGACGCAGGAGAGCGCTGGCATGCAGGCAGCAAGGCGAAAGATCCAGAGGTTCAGTCAGTGTTTGTAGGACGGCTGCAAGGTCTGAATGTGTGGTGTGAGGAGTAATGAGCTCATGCTAAAACCAGTCAAAACAAAGGAGTCCATAAATCTGGATGTTTGGCCTTTGAACGCCAAGGCCTGAATCCATTACATGAATGCATGAGAAGTATTTCAACCCAGGAAAGACAAGGCTGTGCTGGACTAACTAGTTAAGAAGTCTGGAGGTGTTCTTTTGTTATCAAGGTGAACAAAACATGCTAAGGGTGAAGGAAATAAGAAGATGTAGATTATTTCTTCTCTTTGACTTTGAAGCCACTCTAACAATCCAAACAATTTGCAGACAACAAGAAAGAGAAGCTGAGTACATGGGAGCAGGTTTCTAAGCCTGGACGGTCTCAGATATTGCTTTATTTCTGTTCCCAATATTTATCATCCCCTTTTCCTTTCTCTGAGAACTCGGTACACGAAATAGAAAGCATTCCTCTCATCACTACAAGTTGAGTTCACTGGCTCAGGTTTAGAGATTCCATTTCTTAAAGATGTGATTTTATTGTGCCCAGAGTACATGAAAAAGGTCAGGAGGAGTGTAAATAAACTAAAGAGACAGACTCAATTAGCTCAGGTTTCTCACTGTCCCCCAAAGGAAGCAGCAAATGTCCCCAAACATCTTTTTTCAGTTTAAGTGACAAAGACCTAAAGAGGCAGTACATCTATGACTTTAGGCTTGGGCTGACCGTGTTGGTAGTAGTGTGATTTTGCTCTAGAGTTTTGGAGTGTTTAGAGGATGTAGTGGTTGTATGGCTCACCAAAAGTTTGACGAGGGAGACCAGAGTTTGTTTCTGTGGTGAGTCTGCATCGTTTATTTACACTAGACCAAATCTCTCCAGAACCCCAACCAACTCCTCTTTGTGCCTTCACTCAGGAGCATGTGCAGAACGTTTTGTCTGGTGTGGCCCAGCTGTGGCAATGACTTATGAACGGGTGGCATGATGTATGTGCGTCTACAACGATCTGCTTAGTTTGCACAATTGGAAAGAGATGTGATTTGTTTTCTTTGTGTTGAATTTGGTCAAAAACACCCTTTAAATTTCGTATAACTGCGACCCTCTTCTCTTCTGTTCATGCTCTAAAAATGTCAGCAATGAGTTTTCCATGCAGACACCCGCCTGCATAGCAACCCTGTTAATAAACAAGGAATTTCCAGGCTGGGCCTTTGCCCCAAAAGCATGAAAACGTAGGAGTGTAATAAATGTAAGTGCACAATAATAAACACTGAGTACATGTGTGGGTTTGTGCTCCACTACTGACCCTGAAACCTGAATGTGTGATAAGACGTAATGAATTTCTCCGGTCTGACATAAAACACAGCTCTGACTCAGTGTTTACCCTGCAGTGGAATGCCAGATACACCGAGCCGCTCTCTCTCCGAGGCTGCTGCTGCTGCATGTATCGGATGACCGCCATCTCACACCAACACACACACCAATAGGAGCTTTTAAATTCATCACATTTTATTTGTAATCTTTACGGGGCTGTTAAAGAGAGGACAAGGTGTCTGGGTACGTGTGTGTACATGAGGGCGTGTGTCTGCACTGTATATACAGTTTATACCTCTGACTTTACGCACTTAGTGGAAATATTTCTCTCCACCTTCATCTTTATCTCCGTCTCCAGAATCCATTGTCTCTAAATCAATTTGCCTGGGGGGCGACCTTCAGGACCGACTGTGTGTACTTTCCCCCCTGTGCCAGGAATGATAACTGGATTAGGGGCTAAATAATAAGTATACAATGGCCGTCTTTGATAAGAGGATCGCGGTCGGTCTGGGAGAGTGAGAGGGGAAACTGTGCCTCATAGAAACCACAGTGGATTACTAAATAAAAGGGCCATAAAACACAGCCCTTTGGCTCCAGCAGAGGAAAGCTTATGCTAACACACAGCGGTAATGATTTTAATATCTGCGTTTAGAGCAGGAGACCACACGCTGTAAATCTCAAATGCACCTAGTGCTGTGAGATACACCCGCCCTCAGTACCTTGTGACTCCCTTATTCTCAGTCTGGCTTGATCTGCCTTATATCACATTCAGACTTGGTTCTTTTTCTCCATTTTTTAAGGAAAAGTCATTCAAAAATCATCTCCAGGATTTCTCTTTTATGAAGCAGAACATTTCTCTTTGACTCGAGGGAACAAAATGAAGATTTCTTCATTGCGAAGCAGTCAGGAAAATCTGACAGTTTCTTCTTTGGACCATTTAAAAAAAACGTTGGTTGCGTAACGGCCTAAAATCAAATTAAGTATTCCTGTGTCCAATCAGATTCCCTTTTCCTTATCTGATCAGAAGAAGTTCTGCCAAAACAAATCCATGTAAAGAGAATCTTATGGGTCCAGTTTGGAGGCCACTTGTGCATCTGGCAAGTCGCATCAAACACTCTCTGAGTGGTCCAAATGTTTCGTTCCAAATCATTTCCTATTGGCCAACGAGTTTGACAGATTATGATAAGAAGTGAAATTACGACTTTTTGAATGCTGCCTCTGATTCTTTTACTTCTGTCTTTGCATCTGGTCATTATTAAGAGAAAATGAATTCAGGATCCCCTTACCTCGTCTGCTCCACGCTGAAGTCTCAAGCCAATGCTTGTCCTCTCCAGCTTTCCAGGAAATTTAAAGAAGATTTTACATGCGGTTTAACTAGAAGGTTTTATGCTAAGAGAGAACTTATTCACATGAAAATAGTTGATTCAGCACTGAAATGTTATTTTTATTAGTTCTTTTGGAAGATTTTGTGATTTTGGTACCATATGAAGCCAAACCTTCACAGGAAATCTTTACAAAAACAACACTGACATGAACAGCACATCATCCATTGTTTTATTAGACATTTTAACACACAGTATTGTGTGTAAACATTTATAAATCTCTACTTCCTCCCCACATCTGATCTGTCCTTCTGTATCCTATACCTTTATCTATTTTGCACATCATGTAAAGCATCTTTGAGTATCTAGAAAAGCACTATACAAGTCTTATCAATTATCATTATCATTATTATTATTATTATTATTATTATTATTGTTATTATAATTATAATTATTAAATTATTATTATTTTTAAATTATTGTTGTTGTTGTTGTTCTTATTAAATATTAAAAGATTTGTATTATTGTCCTTTTACCATCAGACTAAACAAGGCAAAATACTGAGAGTTAAATCTTTTTTGTCAAACTTTTAAAAGGGAATACATTTACAGTTTGAATAAAATACAAAGCTTAAATAAAAGGATAAATAAATGTCTTAAAAAGATGAATAAATGGGAATTATGACGAGCGAATAAAAGGGAAAAAGCTAGGTAGAGATTAGACGCTACTGCCAAGTCCAGGAATGATCCCACCCTATACATTATAAATCATAATCTGTACAATGATACTCTCATCACAATGCACGTGTTCCTCTTACTCATACTGTACGTCCACACTCTTACTGTACAATGCCCCATTTCCCCCAAGCATCATCCACTCATGCATGTTAACTCTCTCTCTCTGTCTCCAACACACACATCATGACGCAAACACACATAATCACACACAGCACAGCCGTCCTCTGGCTATATCTGTCAGTAGTGGTTTATAGAGGGAGCCGGGCACTTCATTAGTGGACAGCTGCTGCTGCTGCTGTACCTCCTTCCATACCTTCACTTCCTCCATCTCTCCATCCTTTCCCTCTCTTAGCTGCCCTTACCCTGAACCTGTCCTGAGGGGGAGATAGAGAATGAGGGAGGAATGGGAGAGGGAGGAAAGAGAAGAAGAGAGGGGGAGGGAAGGAGCTGAACTCTGCATGGTCAGATTGTTTCACTTGTATCAAGAGACGCAGTGTGTGTGTGTGTGTGTGTGTGTGTGTGTGTGTGTGTGTGTGTGTGTGTGTGTGTGTGTGTGTGTGTGTGCATATGGTGAGAGAGTGTGAGGGGGGTAATTCCCTCTTTTATCTCTATGTGTAAAGGTCTATTTAGGTATGACGATAAATCTGTTTTGTGGATGTATTTTACGTAACTGTATCATAGTGCAAGTGGAACACACTGAATGAGTCTCGTCATTGAACCTTTAATACCCAAACACCAAAGGGGACCGAGTTTACAGAGGCCTCCACTGTTTGAAAGTTACTAACAGAAAGAGAGAAATAAACATGAACTCTCTGATATGCAACATTATATCAGCAGAGTATCATGTTTTCAGAAACATCCATCTGACAAAACACTTATCTGTCCCATCTTGCGTATCTCTTTCACTCCTGGAATAAGTCCAAGCTGCTCTGCTCTGAGAGCCTCTCTCCAAAATCTTCCCCTGAAGGGCCGGCATCAATCCCAGCTCCTCTTTCATGTCTAATAGACTTTTACAAGCCCTGTCCCTCATAGGCCAACTTTTACAACTTTTTCTCGTGATTGGCCGCATGACTGAGTGTCGCCGAGTGGCACAGGTGCAAAACATTAGCCGTTTAATATGAGCCAATTACAAACAGGTGTGTCAGCAGCGCCGGCAGAAAGGTGACTTTTGAAAATAAAGGAGCTAGCAGCTACCGAGGCAGAGGAGGTCGTTACATGACTGAGCACACGAGGGGATGTTTCATGAAGCGAACTCGCTCGTTTTAATAAGTTCTGCTCATTTCAGTTTTACAAAGTAAGGCTGGTTACACGCCAGGTCAATTACAACTTCAATGTGGTCGGGGCGTGCTCAGACGATGCCAGAATGAGTCAGGCTGCTGGAAGTGAGTACTTATCACTCGAGCAGATTAGTAACAGAAGCATAATTAAAGATATACACTCTTTTCCCACATTTGGAGCTTACTCTTTACAGTTTCTAATTCAACTAAAGAGCTGTGAAATAAGAGTTTGCCTAGCAAATCTGAATTCAAAATATATATTTCTTTTACATCAGTGGTAGACT
The DNA here is from genome assembly GCF_009762535.1 of Notolabrus celidotus. Classification (NCBI taxonomy): domain Eukaryota; kingdom Metazoa; phylum Chordata; class Actinopteri; order Labriformes; family Labridae; genus Notolabrus; species Notolabrus celidotus. The sequence goes on along the minus strand of NC_048285.1, from coordinate 6,898,565 downwards.
TAAATAAAATGATAACAAACACTGGTGCTCATTTCATCAGCAACCACTTACACAGGACTTCCACCAGATCTGTGTCCGATATCTGTGCTCTCTCGTCCGTCAACACCCACCGGTTGCGTTTTCAGAACGCAGCACGAAGCAGGACTGCTGGACAGCTGAAGTCATGTGACCGAGGTTTTCCTGCGGTAAATACTGAATTAAGGATTATCCTCCTCCTCTCCCCATCCAAAAATGGAAGTCTTGTGTATCTGATCCGTTGCGTTCTGGCGTGCTGGATCAAAGACGCAGCTGGAACCCAACGGATCAGATCCAGTGGGTGTTAACAGATTGACTAGAATAGAAACCTATCAGATTCGGTGCCGTGATGGATTGAAGACCGGACACGGATCTGGTGGGATTTGGCCGTTAGTCTGGGTGTTCACCGTGCAAACTAAGGCCAATTCTGAGCCGATGTTTGAGTTGCAAGACTGCTTTTTAAGTCAGTATACAGGGGAGCACAAGAGCAGATCACAGCCCCATCAGCTTCTCCTGACCTGTCGGATGAATTTCTGGCATGTCACACATTTTGGATCCTCTAGCCTCGTGAAAGCAGGGCAACATTTACCCAATGTCTGGGCTTTTTGTTCCCGATTACAGCAACGTAAAACAGCAAGTAGCATCTGAATTAAATCTCAAAATACTTTATTTATCCCCGGGGGCAATTAAAGGCCAAAGAGCAGTAGTTTAATAACAAGGTTAGGTCACCAACTGCACAGCAGTAATATATACATTATCACCATTGCAACACGCTATGAGATGTTGGCTACTGAAAGTCACATAGTTACGCAACAATTTGCCACATTATGACCGCAGGCCTGTACAATCTAATGCAATCCTATACAGCAGCTACCTTCTCAAAACTCCCCAGCAGCCTGCAGACTGAGCTCTGAATACTGAAGGATAACAAATGTTTACCTGTCAAAGAATTCACCCCACTCTTAGTAAGAACATCCAAAAGTGTAACAGTGGAATCATGGAAAAGTATAATATTTCCTCCTTTACAGAGTTTTATTGCTTCCAAATGTTCATCACAACAGGTTTAAACCTTGCACAGTGTTTTTTAGAACTGGAAAATATGGTGTTAAGCCAAATTGTGTCAGTCAACCCCCAGAAAGATGAACAATGTGTGCCTTTCACACTCCCCAGTCTGAAATAAGATATTTAAAGTCAAAGAGTGAGAAGAAAATGTTTATTCCGACTCCGAAACTGCATCCAGACTTTAAAACAAACAAAGCTCGACATCCAGATGTAAATAGACGCACCCAGCACCTCATCAACCACATCAGCAGCCGAAGCGAACACTGATGCATGTGGTGTCATGTACGGGGAAATAAGCTTCGTCGTGTGGATCCAACCAGGTGACAGGCGGCTTAGTAAGCAAAGCATGCTCATCAGTAATGGATCGGAGGGATAATGCAGCAATCAGTACATGATGTTTACTGGCACCTTTACAGCATGTAAACATTAGGAGAGGGAACGACGTAAACAGCAATCTGTTTTCTGCCGAAGGAAGGAGAAATAGGAAATGACTGTGATGGAGTCAGATCTCAGTGTCAAGAGAACATGTCGTTCATCTCGACTAGAAACTGTCCAGATACAGAGAGAGAGAGGCGGGGGGATTCAAAGGAAGGACGCTTTAAGTGTTTTGTTCAATCAACACATATGGAAGGCTTGTATTTTGCAGTTACTGATCCATAACACTGTGTAAAGGTTCTTTTTAGCAGGAGCGTAATTTCCACATTTTTAGTTTAGTGATGTAGTTCGGCTTCTTCAAGGGAAAGTCTAATAAATACACTTGAAAAGAAATGTCAGAATCAACCAACAGGCTAACCAAAAATATTGATATGATGACCTCTCAGGCTGCACAAAGGCTCTTGACTTAACGCATTGTGGCCTAAAGGAAACATTTGCAGAAACTATCTTCTCCTGTAAACTCATTTTACACCTCCTTTGTATGTTTTTTCCAGGTGAAAAGTACTGAATCTTTTTTGTATTACATTTAAGTGTGCATCCAGATTGAGTGATTTCAGTCTCTTCTTGCTGATAGTCAGTACTTCAAGGGTAAAAACAGGATCAGTCCACTAATTAGATACATTTTTGAATCAGTGTGACCCATATTTGCAATATATAACATAATACATTTTGTCAAAGGTCTGCTATAAAAAAATATCAGATACTAGTTAGAACATTTGCCACATGATGTCCAATCAGAATCAAGTAGAGCCGTGACATACACTGATGTAAAATAAGTTTAGTCTAGACATGAAATTATCATTTTTGAGCTACATTACTCAAACTCTTCTCTAACCACCTTTCAAACCACAACATGCACATACACACCAACACATTCAGAGATACACACACTCTTTACTCCCCCCTCATTTCTCTCTTATCCCTCTGATGTTCATCAAACAAAATTTGATTCTCCGGTCTCTATTTTTCTTCTTTTCGTCCTTTTCTGCCTTTTTTTTCTCTTATCTATGTCAATTTTTCCAACTTACGCTTAGATTAGCTAGAAAATCAAAACAAAAATAAATAAATAGGTTGAAAATTTTTCACTCAGGTGTAATGGCATTTTTCTCTGTTCTTTTGTTTGACAAACACCAAAGTGGAAAACTTTTATTATGATCATAATAACTGGGGATGTTAAGATGCCCTGCTCTGAGTCAGTTAGCAATCTTAATGAGCTGAGTGAACAGGTCCACGGCACCATGGGTTGGTGCAAACGTTGTGTGAACTGGTTGATGTCCCAGTTTCAAAGTTGTGATCCAGTTTACTGAAGTATTGTCATGTTATTTCTGTTCGTATAAACTCTGCTCAATGGGAACAGGTCCACCTCACTGTAGTGGATTTTTGTGACCTGGCAGGTAAAAGTCCAGGAGAAGTTTGGGTAACAACATAGGTAATTTGCGTTCACACATGCAGCTCTTAAATTTGGGGAAGTTTCTTGATTTTGTTCATGTGTGAAAGGGGCTTATAAGTCGTGATAGGTCATTAAAATCTTGGCTTTGAGTCTTGTTTATTCCAATAAAACTTCACCAACAGAATTTAATTAATCAGCGAGGTACAATACAGAGATTTATTATGCATCAGATGTTAAATTGTTTTCCTTCCTGAGTCTTTCAGTAAAGCCGGTGAGAAATCAAACAAACAGTGACTCATTCGCTGGCTAAGACCTGCGGCTGTTTGAGGCATAAGCTTTTTACAAGATTGATTAATTTTAATTCCTTCACCCTGATGTGACTGGCTTTTAAGTCAGGTTTTACAGATTCTTACAATAGTGAATGATGTGAAAATAGAAGGCCGCAGAGGAGCGTGTGTGTGTGTTTATGCTGCTGTTTGTGAGGCCAGGGGAGGACCGTATGCTTTACACAAAGACCATGCCAGGAACTTGTATAAACAGAGCGGCGGCCACAATGGCCTCCCAGCCAAACACTGGGTTTCTCATCAACCTCAGCTCACCACACACAAACACAAATGCACAAATGCACAAGCATACACACAGGGGTAGAGAGGAAAGAAGTGAGAAAGTAAGGCAAATATGCACATAAAGACATAAAAATACAGGCAGACTAAAGAAAACACACACACACACACACACACGCTAACAAACTGACCTTGTGGCTCACATCCCATTATATTACAACCATGTGAGATTGAGCAGAAGCCGAGCAAATCATTGTCAGAGTGGATCCAAACTAAACATGAAACCACATCTCTCCCTCTTTCTCCGTCTGACCTTCCTGAGAGCCATCCACAAAAACACACACAAATACAGACCCAAACGTCAGAGTGATCCAATCTACTCTCCACTTTGCATAAATTGATGGAGACAAAATAGACCACAAAGCTACAACTCTAACAGGAGAGCACAGGTCCGACTGAGACGAGAGCTCAGACTGAGGGATGGAGGGGTTTCCCAACAGTGAAATATGAGCATGAAGAGAGGAAAGATGATGAAGAGGGAGTTTTTCAGGGGGTGGTATCCATCCAGCAAGTTCCTGGTAGAGGAGAGGAGAGAAGAGAAGGGAGTTCATGACTGGCTTTTCTCCACTTTGACACACATCCAGCTGCATCCTGGCTTTGAGATCAGAGTGAAGTGTAAGATTGAAGGCCCACAGGCGAGGACTCAGGCTTGAGAGTGCAAGGCTGATGTCGGGGTTCGTACCTCTGGGCCTGACAATTTGGAGAGGTAGGGGCTTCATGAGGTGGGGTGAGGTAAGGTGAAGATAGTCCGGGGAGGATCCATGTACTGCACTATTGACTTTTACTGTCTTGGTTTGGCAAGTGTGTTTCAACATATGTGTACATGAGGTGTGTGGACACAGTATTTGGATACTTTCTTTGCAAACTTTCCTGATGTTCTGTTTCTGATATATGATGCCACATTTAAAGCTGAAGGATAATCTCTGTGTAAAACATCTTGGGTGTTGCTTTTAAAGTATAACCCATTAATCAAATGAATTATTTAATGATTCCTAACCAATGCAACGTGTTAGTATATCACTTGTCCAGATCTAATTTCAACTTCTAATTTCAAGTTTAGCCTATTTCATCATACTGCAACTATAAGGTGTTAGGTCCTGTGCCAAACCCCCAAACACTTTGCAAAACCGCAAAGCAGCAACGGAAATGATTTGTGAAATATAGCAAGCTCTATGTGAGCCCCGGAATTAAAATGCCTTAATTATCCCAAAGCCATTGGAAACACGGAGGGACTTGCAGTATGAGCCTGTCATTATTATGAAGTTGTCAAATACCGACACCTTTACAAGCTCGATGGGGTGTTTCAGAATAACAAGGTAGTCTTGCATAAGATTCATCAGCATTCCAACTTCTTTCCAGCAAACTCATCCAAAATATTCATCCATCTTTTCAATATGTATACCACTTTATCCTGTTCAGGGTCACAGGAGCTGGAACTGATCCCAGCAGTCGTTGGGTGGGAGGCGGGATACAGGTTGCCAATATATCTCAAGGCTGACACACTGAAGTTGACCAGTTCCCCTGCTGAGTTTGTCGGGCTATGGGTGGAAGTTGAACCACCTGAAGGGGACCCTTAAATTTAGGGGAGAACAAAAGAACTCAAACATAGCCTGGAAATACACGTTCCTTGCTCAAGGGTACCTACAGTGTCCAGGAAGAGAGCCGGCTCCTCTCAAGCAGCTGAATATCTTTGGTATATAAAATTGATTGACCTGAACTGATGACCTTCTGCTTTTCAAGCCCAGTCCTTACAGACCAAGCTACTGCCGTCCACCCAGGAACCTTTTTGCTATGAGGCCACAGTGCTCGCTACTGCACCATTCATCTGAATTACAAGACATATAAAGCAAAAAAGACCAATAAAGTCTACTTAGGGGGGCAGAACAACATCAGCTTTCCATCAAAAGTCCTACCTGAGTTAAGATTATGACCAACACCATGAGGCTTTTCCTTAACAACTCGTACAACAAGTGGCTTTATGCTGAAATACAACCAAGCAGACTGTTCCACACTGAGAGCCCAGAGTGTCTAATGCAGATGCTAAAGGGCACCATGTGTGTTTGCGTGACCCTAAAGACTAGCTGCCGTCTGTACATGACGACTTGTTATTGAATACACTGTAGACGAATACATTTGAAGGCTGACAACACAAGTCCTGTCTTAATACACAATCCAAATCTACAAAGTAGTCTCTGTTGCAACATCTAGGATGCTTGCTAGGAGGTTGTTGTTCTCACATGTGAATCTCGGGGTATTTGCAGGAGCATCACCATAAATTTTGGCTCCATAAAAAGAGATTGCATTTGGCTAAACCCCCACAGCCTAAGCCAGCACTGGACAACTGTTACAACACCTGCATACACAATGATCTATTGAAAGCTTTAGATAACAATAACTTAGTGTTGCAACCTAAAAATTGTGGCTTGTATCACAAGAGATGAAGTGTGATGTTTCCTCAGTGACACCTACAGTCATAAAGAGACCTCACATTTTTCTACAGATAAAAAGTTAGGAAACATATTCATTTTTAAGCCAATAACCCTTTACTTGTGACAGCATAACTTTTTAGTTTCAGGCTCACTGATGACCCTCACTCCATTAAGGCCCTGGATAGTCAGTCCCAATTTTCCACCCACTCCAACGCCCATGAGCTTTTGGCATCTATGTGTTAATGCCATAGTGTAGTGTTAAAATCTAGTATTTGTAGTGTTGTAAAGCTAGAGTTCGTCAAATACTTGCAAGGTTTTGATGTAAAATAAACAGCTCTCCAGTGATCTCCTCTTCCACCTCTCTCTTCCTTTGCCTAGCAAGCTCCCCCCCCCCCCCCTCCTCTGTCTTTCTCTTCGTCTTCCCCTCTCTCGCTTTGAGAGAGCTGTCGCAGGCTGCTCTTGGAGGAAGTGATGTAGACCATCTGGGGTGGTCATTAACATGCTCAGCAGTGAGCAAGCTTTTGGCAGGGGAGACATGAAAACATCTTATGTAGTGAATCCACAACCAAACCCAGGGGTGCATTATAGTTGGGGAAAATCATTTGTGGGTAAAACATATGGAAAGACAACAAAGCTGTTGGAAATGTTTCAGAGACGACCACTAGACCACTTCATTTTCTCCCGGTTAGTTTGGGTAGGAACGTTCAGGAGGAAAGTTAAATATATTGTTAAGTATCATTTCCTGAGTGTCCTCCTTTCCTCTGTGAAATAAGTTTACTGTCGTCTCATCCTCTACTGTTCCCTTTATCCACTAAAACACTGCCACCGATGCACTCAGCATGACTTTTTGGTTCACTACTGCTACGTCAATGACCTCCAATAAAACGCCTACAGACTCATGATGTCGTCCTACTATACCACGATCAAATGACATAATCAGGACTGTTTTACTGACAGTCAAAGAGGCTCACGTAATGTCATCGGGTTCGCCTAATCTAGTCAGACACTCCCAGAAAGGTGATATAGGATGAGGTCATACAAGTTAAAGTTTGCCTTATCTTGTATGCAGATTTATGCTTATCAGATGAGGGTCTGCCTGCATAATGAGCTCAGCGCTGTGTCACACAGGGTGCCGGTATCTGCCATCATAAATCTAGTGCCACTCTAAAATGCAAACCACTGTGCCACAATGCTTTCAAGGAGAGTCGATGATCTAATGCCGGGCTTACAGCTTAGAGCGAGCTTTGCATACTGAAAAACAAAAAGATACATTTCAAATACAAATGCTGTTTTAAAGAGGACGATTCACATTTTTAAGGAATAAGCCCACTCCTGATGAGAAGATCAGGCACTGTATAAAATAAGTATGTCGTGTCAGTGACATCACTCATTGGTTTCTGAATCAGAGTTTTGAAGCCCAATAATGTTGGTCACTTTATTGGAAATTCTGACTTAATCTATTTAGTCAACTTAGCAATAGGCAAAGAGGCGGAGCTTAGGTGGGCCTTAAGCTTGCTGTCCAACAGTTACTATGTGCTCACCAATCTATCCTGTCAATCATGCCCCTAGTAATGCAAAAACTCATAACCTAAAGATCTTTTAAAAAATTGTTTATAAATAAAATTCATCCCTTTACAGTATGAACAAACAGAGAAATGGGCTATTCACATCAAAACCTTTTTCATACCTTGCTGTAAACATGTTTATAACTGCTGTGAAGGGGTGCATTTTAACATGGGTGTTAATGGGATCTCCTGGGCTTTTGGAGCCAGCCTCAAGTGGACAATCAAGGAACTGCAGTTTTAAAGAGGTCCACATTGGCTTAATTTTTTTTAACATTTGTGGTTCATGCTCGGATAAGATAAATGCTCCTAGCATGTGTATTTGGTAAATATGGCTGGAGCTGAAAGTTAGTAAGCTAAAAGATGCACATTGATGTATAAACGCCCAGTTAGCTTACAAGCAGGTCCTTTTTTATACTTTGTTTTTTGTACAGGTTTGATGAATGGCATGACATGTGTCAATAAGGCAGCTTTAGAGATGTAAAAAGGCAGTCTATATTAACTTTGGGCTGAAACATGCTAGCAGATTACTGATCCCTATGTCTAAGTCTATGTTAAGCTCAGAGAACTAGAAGCAAGATTCAGTTTCATATTTAGGCTTCTTTGTAAATAAGATAGTAGTGCCAATTTCCTCCCAGAGTCTCAGTAAGATTAAAGATAAGTGTACAAAAGCTATTCAAAAAAGAAAGTATAAAACTAAAGATTGTGTGTATAATGTTTCTTATGTTTAACTATGACGAGTCCTACATAGCTACTATACTTTTGACCTGTCTTTGTGAACTAAAGTCAATTGACTGACATTTTCAAATGGTGAAGGTCACTTTTCATACGCACTGTACACATGCTGCGTCATGAAGATAAAAAGCTGCCTCATCCTCAATATCTCACTCCTAATACCAGGAGATAATTGCTGTTATGTGCTATCATGTAAGTGTGAGGTAGGTAAAAGAAGGCTAAACGATGCATATTAGATTGTAAAACAGGCTTCAGTATCTATTTATGTGGGCGAAAGCAGCTGTAACTGCAAGCTAAGTGATTCATTAATACCTCCATAGGTACAGCACTTTCTCACCCCAGGGGAGTGCAGTAAATGTAACATAAGCAAATGTGTGTACTCACAACGCATCAACACATACACACACACACACACAAACACACACACACACTCTCATTCCGCAGGAGACACATTTGGAGGTGTACAAATTAACCTCAAACTATCATTAGTCACAAACAGCACATTTGCAGTGTGCTACAAAGAGCGCTGGCTGATTAATTTGTTCCCTCTGTCTGGGTAAAATATATAGGTAAACACTAAAGAGCGAGGTTGTGGGCGGCAGAGCCGGTAGAACAAGAAGAATCATCCTCTATACGATGTACTCCCTGAGGAATCCGGTCGAGGCTAACGCTAATAGGCCAAGTTATCAGTGTCTACTCAAGGCTTGCACAGCTATCAAGACTGCTAAAGATGTTAAGAGGCATGCAATAACCTTCTCTAAATATGTAGTGAGAGAAACACACACACACACACACACACACACACACACACACACACACACACACACACACACACACACACACACACACACACACACACACACACACACACAGTAACATACCAGTGTTAAACTTCTGGTGCAGCCTGATTCTTCAGCATTGACTTTGGGCTGGAACAGTGCAGCTTGAAGTCCTTGGACTGGGGGCAGGGACACTTTGTTTTCCATAAACCCAAATAACTAAGCTTTGTCACAGCCTCTGGCATCATTCAGGTGCACAAGGTCGAGGTAGCCATCTGCAGGAGACACTCAAGGGTTTTCAGTTAACTCCAATGTAAACCAATCTACTGCATCTTTTCTGAATGAGGTCGTAAAAAGTGAGTGATATGATGACAAAGTTATGAGAGTCAGTGACAACAGATGGGTCAAACAACACAGAACTTTTTAGCAAGGAGTTCAAGGTTTGATACCAACAAAACTTTGTATGGTTTTGTGCTCTCAAAACAAAGTGAGACTAATATCAAATATATCCTCCAAGTTGTCGGCACATACTTTTACAAACTCATGTTTTTTGCCACATTGTCAACTGAAAGAGGTGACAGCGGACGCTTTTTAAATGTGCCAGACTTCTTTCTGCAGACTGATTTAATAAAATGTGTCACTCTAAAGAATTAACTACCACTTTTGGGGGGTTTTGACCAATCAGAATTGATAATTAAATTGGTAATATTGTATCAAATAAAGGGAGCATTTTTTATTTATTTTATACCTTCATTTTTTGCAGCACATGGACCAACATAGAACAGCTGCTGCAGTTTTTTGGTTACAGTATTTAAGGTTGCCATTCCCCTTCCAGGCCCCATCCCATCCCTCCATTCAACCCCTCGGCCCAGATCTAACATATGTGATTATCTCATGTGTTGTCAATTTAAGATTGCAAAAATGCCCGACATGTGTATGTTGTGATGAGATAATAATTTTTAATTACACATATACTTGAAGCAGTAAGCAAAAGGGGAAGCAAGAAAAAACATAAGTACAAAATAAATAAAAATAATAAATAAACTAAATAAGAATAAATAGATACATTTGAAATTGAAATTGAATTTAGAAAAATAAAAATGGTGTCATCCATCCCTCTACTCTGCTATTTTTCCTCTCTATTCAGAGGGACTTGTAAACTGTCATAATATTCTGAAAAGGGGGGGCAAGTCTTACTAAAGTTGTGCAAAGAGCCTTTCAAGGTTTATTTTATTTTTTCAAGTTTAAGAAAATGCATGGTGTCTCTAATCCATCAAGTGTAGCTGGGAGGTGATTGCGCTTTCCAGGAAACAAGTATGAGACGCCTGCCTATTAAGGAGGTGAATGCTATTACTACACAAGGGTATCCTTTAAGTAAAGGGATCTCCTGGCTATAGCCAAATAGGGTACACATGGGATTGGGAATGATGTCTTTTTGAAACATCTTAGTATATGCTCCAAAAATGCCCGACCAAATGTATTAAGCCTTGGACAGGACCAGAACATGATGAAAAGATAACCTTCTTCTCAAGATTCAAACACAATATTTACAGTAACTGTTGTATTGTCACTTATACTGTAACTTTTAAATTCATTATGATTTTAATAGTTGTTCTCCAACAAAACAAGAATAATAGCATGTTTGTATACATGCAACTGTCTCATATAGATGATGTGACATTACTCACTTATTACCTGTTAGAAAGGAAGTTACAGGTGTTACATTGTGCCTTGTGTGTGCATTGATCACCCCAACAGAGCGTCTGTGTTCTACAACTGATGGTAGTAATGTATTTGCGGAAATTATTTTGCATGGCGGTTCAAGGGCAAACATAAGCTGCCTGTTGATGTGTATGTACGTAATGATATCTGATCGATGAAAGTATCGTTGTTCTTTTGACTGTGCCAGCATTGTAGTTCAGCTCAATATGCAAATTTGGTAGGCACAGCATGTAAATTAAGAACCCCATTTGAGGGATACAGTGCTGCACACAGGCGAGAGGCTTTCAGTTCAGGAGCCGTTACAATCTACATCCTGTCTTAAAACAATGTTGAAATATCAATTTGTTCACAGAAAGTTTTATTAGTGTCTGCAGTTGTTCTTTTTGGCCATACAAGAGTGGAAAAGAAAGTCTACCTAGAATGAGTTTTAAAGTTCATCTGGAGTTAAGGTGAAACTTCAGCTGTCTGTATTTGACACATCTTTCAAAGTTACCTCTTTGTGCTTCCACAGGCTGCGTTTCCTGAGCTGTAATGGAGTGACAGAAACACAAAGCATGAATTTGGCACTAAGAAGACTTTAACTTTGGAAGATACCAACCTTTTGAACAGCTTTTGAACTGCTCCAGCCTCCTCTGAAACACAAAGCTTTTGGCTCTTCCACCTGATTGATTTTTGAGCTCGTCTCACCAGTTTGTGAAGTGTGTGGCGCTTAGTTGGACAAATGTTCCGTCACATATTTCCGTGCCACTATTACAAGTTGGCGGCGTTTCAGTGATGCATTCACAAAAGTTGTGAGATGTCGGCTTAAGTTGCCAAGCTGTGAATGAACTCAAACCACACGTACTGTTCCACAATAACAAGGAAAAATGATGCAATGTAGGTCCAAGTTTCAAGAGTTTCATGTCTTATCGTGTGGGTGTTTAGTGATGAATGTAACCCAACAAATGTGCTATTCTTTGGACTTCATGAATGGATTATCACACAGTGAACCCTGGGGGATTGTGGGGGCCTGTTGCCTGTATTCTACGTTGATAATTCAGCAGGGACCAGGTGGAAAAGTAAAGATGAAGAACTAGCATCAACACAGAATCCACAACTTCTCTCTCTTACACACAAAGCTGGATCTGCTGCATGCCTACTAGTTTTAGTTCAGGCCTAAATTGCCTTTTTTTACAGCAAGAAAAACACTGAAGGAGAAAATCCTTTAACCCTCACCCTCCTTTCCTCTCCTCTCTTGCATTTTTCTGTCCTCTCCTATTTTCTTCTTCTGGGTCTTTTTTCCCTCGACATCAAACTCTCCACTTCTCTTTCACACTGGCTTTAACACAAGAAATGGAGAGGAAAAACTTCAGCCTTAATTTGCCACTTAGGTTTTGTCACATATCCTCAGCCAAATCCTCAAGTCTCAACTTTTTTTTTCCTCCCTTGCACTTATGTCCACTCCCAGCCCCACTCTGCAGATGGCTGGGTATCATTTAGTAAATCCATATTAAGGCTGAAATTATTCTGTCTCCGTTACAGCCATGAACATGACAATTTGAATTAAATCATCACCAAACCTCCTCCCATCCTCAACCCCTTTCCCCAAATGTCTTTGTGGTTTTTTGCCCTGTGTTTATTAGTTTTTCTGCACATCCCACCCCCACTGGTTTCACTGTGGGTTCGATAATCTGCTTAAAAACCTCTGGGCTGTGCCGTCTTTGCAGTGCGACCAGCCATGGCCAAACGCACCGAGACATGGGAGAGGGAGGGGGGGCGAGAGGATACTAACACGGGTGTCTGAAATGAATCTGGATTTGTGCAGTAGTGGTGGGGGAGTGAGGACAGATTTCCATTTAAATACGTCTCACTCACAGAATTTGGCAGGTTGTTCCCATGGCAACAGTGGCCCATCTTCGGATTGAGTGTGTGTGAGCTGGTGTTTGTCTCATTGTGTGTGTGTGTGTGTGTGTGTGTGTGTGTGTGTGTGTGTGTGTGTGTGTGTGTGAGTCGTGACCTCTTAGCTTGACACCTTGAGCCCGTTAGTTTCGCTGCAGAGGCCGGGGCCGAGCAGGCGCTCTCATTTCAGCGCAGATTTGAGCTGTTGCTCTCTTCACTTGTATTAAACATTACTTCTACTCTGTGAGCTCTAAACTCCTCTCTGGTTCACTCTCTACACCGCAGTGAGAGCAAGTTCTCACTGCTCTTACTTTAACCATACCAAACAAAGACATGAGATTCAAAGGTTTGACCTGCTGTCAGATGATTACAATACGAGTTTAAGCTGGAAGAGAGACGTTGTACAAAGAGACTGTATACACTGAAAACATGGTACCAATTAGTGCCGGGTGATATTGAAAATGAAGTTATCACGATAGAATATTTAATATCAGTAGATATCGATAATTATAATGATAAATATCAAATCAGTATTTCATTAAAATGTAAAGTCAGATTTTTGGTCCTAAGTGAAAGTTGAAGAAACCAGACAGTCTGTTAGTTTTTATCTGGATTTAATTTTCTGATAAGCATTTTGAATCCATCATTTCTGACGGTGCCAACAGGAAAAAGGTCTTTTGTGTAAAATGATATTTTTGTGGTTTTAGTTTGTAGATTCTTATGTTTCTCAGGTTGAGCTTATTTGCATAACTGTATTTAAATGTACAACAAATATATAAAAGACTGTATACTGTGTATCAGTTCAGTAGAGTATTGTTTGAGCTGTGCTCTCCCCTTTAAGCTCACTAAAGGTTACAGGCAGAATGTTGTTTTCTCCCACAGTGCAGTGAATGCATCACGGTTGTTTGGTTTTCAGTTGAACTACGGTTGAAGTTAAATGTGTTAGAAATGCACAGCACAGGTGTGTTTACATTCCGCTCCAAACGTCTTTAAGCCCCGCCTACCTCTACCCCCACAACATGATTGGCTGTTCAATGTCATCTTCTTCTTCTGTCTAATGTTGGGTGGCAAATAGCGTTTAAGGCTCATTAGCACCCCCCTTTCCAGTGGTAGGGGGGTGTAATAACAGGTTTATTTATATCAAACATTTGCATATTTATTGAGAAAAATTATATTGCGATAATTAACGGTATCAAATTAACACCGAGCACTAGATGGAGGGATGTTGGACAAAAAGACTGAAAACATGGTACCAATACATAAAAGGGTTAACAGATTGGTAAGAATGGATTACAGAACTATGCCCACCTAAAGAGTGGCACTTCTACCACCATTCAATTATATTGAATGCCAAGTGCACATAATTTAGACCAAAATATCTAATCACAGGGCAGTGTTAAATACTTGATCCTGATTGGTCATTGCAAAGCAATACTTCAAAACACTATTTCCAAGGAACAGCTTTAATCACAGACCTTAGAGGATGAACTTTTATAATATCCAGAAAGAAGTCCAGAACATCTGACGCTGGTTTGTTCACAGCAGGAAATCCAAGAAAGAGACCTGAAGGAAAGGAAGGAGACATTCAAGACACAAAACGTGTAGGCAAGGACAGAGGAATCAAAACTGAGGAAGGTGCATGAAGGAAACTTAACAGAATACAGTATTGTATGTGGCCGTATTCAAGGACTGGTAAATAGAGAGGATAATGTCACAGAGTCTGACTGTGATGAGGCAGAAAACTCAATCAGGCGGGGTGCTGGTTCATGCAAATCATCATCATGGGAATATTTAGTGATATCTATCAGCCAATGAAAACTCATCTTACTATCTTTGTAGTTTTTACTGAGTATGTTTGTGCCAAAAGTTAAAGAAACCTTCGCCACAGTCAGAGCAGACCATGAATCAGCTCTGTGGATCATTTTATGTAACAGTCACGTACATTTTAGAAGCAGGTGTCGATTTGTGTTACAGTGGAGGACTTCAATACCTTACTCCTTTTTGAAAGAACATCATACCTGACTTGTTTTGTTATTAGGAACATTTGAAATGCTTTCCTCTGATATCAGTCTCATGAAAAAAATCAAGATGTGCAGCATTTTGAAAAGAGGAGTCTCAGATCTCTCAGAACAGAGACATAAAAATCTGCTCTGTGATCATGCTCCAATGATCCCTAATTTGAATACCGTAGTTGGAGCAGATGATACTCATCCCAAGACACAGCCCAGCCCAGCAGATGTCAGAGCATGTAACAGAAATGAACCCGGCTTATTCACAGGCCTGACTGAAAAGACTAAACCAGCCATGTGCTGATCACTTCAGCCCTCTTAAATCCACGGCTGCAAAATCATGAGACTGCACGGAGAGAAGGGTGAGAAGGAGGGGAGGGGAAACGTGTTGATAAAGGCACCGAAATGGAACCCGCGTGCACATGCTAAATGGATTACTTCCCCTCAAATTGAGAGATCATTGTGTGTCAGGAAACCGGGACCCCTGCTGGGTTTCAGGCCAGGGGGTGCATTGAGGGTTGGGGAGCGGGTGAGTGGTTGGGTTCACAGATCTGCAGACGGAGACAGAAGGAGCAGGATCTGACAGACTGCAGGATGGCAGAGCTGGGAGGGAGCGACCTGACAGAAAATCTGAAAAAAAAGAGTAGAAGCTCACAGAGCCGGTGCTGATTGAAAAATCCACAGATCCCACCCCTGCTGTGCGAGTGCAGCTGCAGTGCTGCATGCTAAAAGAGTGGTGGAGAATTGGGGTGGGATGGGGTGAGTTTAGGTGTCAAAGGGAATGTGAAACAAATATATCAGTGTGTGCATACGTGTTTATATGTGTGTGTTTGACTTCAAAGGCTCACAGCATCGGTTAAGAGAAGTAGTGCTGCAGACTATTATCTCTATTTAGTGAGGACGTTACTTTCAGATTGGAAAACAGAGCTTTGACTTTGGTTATCATTGCCTCTAAATCCCCGGTGGATGCTAAATGATACAAAAAGAGAATATCCCATTCTCTTACACCTTCACTCATTAGCTTATCGTCTCTTATTATGTCTACTCAAGCCGACTCTCTGGAGGTAGAAGGATGTCTTTCAATTTCATTTTGATTAAAAGAAGCAAAGACATTAACCCACCACCAAAAAGAACACTCAGTTCTCACACAGAGAACCAGACCAACATTTGAGGTATTGTCTTAATGTGGAAAACATGAAACATGTATACGTCCCGATAACTTGGATAGACTTTTACAATCCTGGGTGTTGCTTATAACTTTTATGTTTCCCTGAGCGCAGTGTCAAAATAGATTACAACATTTCTCCAATATTTCTCTTTCCATCATACTAACATAGCAGAAGTCGTACCAATCTATCATCAAGGTACATGGGATGCTTTATCAGATATCTCCCTTCTTGTGTGTTTTGCCCTTTGTTGCACAATGCTCAGACGTTACAAATTAGCTTCTTACATCTATGACTCAAGTTTTTCAGGCAAAGTTTGAAGTTAAAGCTTTGCTAAACTACTCACAAAATACCCACAACACTGCTCCACTATACTGTTTGGACATTTGGGTCTTTAAAACCAAGTGTGCACCAATCAGTCCAATTCTCTTTGATTGATAACAACAGAAACAAACAGAAAGTGTTATAAACTGCAGGTCATTGAGCATCAGCTTGAGGCTGGCTGCAGAAACACCGGAAACCACATACACACCCATTCAAAAAAGACAATCTTTACAGCATTAATAAACATGTTTACAACCTGATTAAAAGAACGGCTTGGGTCTACGTAGCTAATTTCCTCGGAGGGTGAATTTTTTTCTAAGCACACTAAGTTAGGTTGAGTTGAGCATTTCCAATATGGCTCCCACCGCTGACGTTCGGCTTCAAAACAGCGCTCAGGAACACATGGGTGATGTCACGGATACTACGTCCATTATTTATACAGTCTATGATTTAAATACACAACATACATATGTTTGTGTTATTATAAGCATAGTGTGTGTACAGTTCTAATAAAGCATTTCCATTTCTTGCAGCTTCTGGGACGTTGTTAAGACAAGATCGACTCCAACACCTTTCGCCTGCGCATGAAGACATCCATCGACAGAGTGGTGAGTACAAACAGAATGAAGATGGCAAATGCATGCAGTTTGGATTTGTAGAATTCTCCGTACCCGCCTGAAGGTTTTTTAGCTTTGACCTCTCTGCCCTTTGTCTCCACTTTTATTGTCTGTTTTCTTGGTTTTCCTGCTGTAAACAAACCAACATCAAAGTTCCTGTTGTTTTTTGGTGGATTTAGATGATTGGGAAGGTTAGCCAGAGTATTGACCAATCAGAGTGAAAACAGCTGTGTAATATTTTGTAACAACACTACCTACATTTTGGAGTACAGGGTTAAGGTTCAAAATGTGTGGGTCTTTTTTTAAAGTTCAACTCTCAAAGTTTTGGGTGGAAGTGCAGCTTCACTCTGCTTCAAAGTGAAGTAATATAACAGCTTTATGCTCACACAGCAGCAGAAGTACAATGTGATACAAGGTTGTTGTTAGTCTCTCCACCACTCCCTCTAACCTGACAGCACACCTCAGTGACTCAGTCCACCTCCTCCCTGCACGGGTGATGGAC
This sequence comes from Notolabrus celidotus, assembly GCF_009762535.1. Taxonomy (NCBI): domain Eukaryota; kingdom Metazoa; phylum Chordata; class Actinopteri; order Labriformes; family Labridae; genus Notolabrus; species Notolabrus celidotus. Next base: position 6,881,317 of record NC_048285.1, on the reverse strand, counting down.
AGCTGTGAGCATCGTGGACACAATGGGCTCCTGATAAACCGTGCGTGTCCTCGTGGGTCACGGGGTCAGATGGAGGGCCACCTGTGCGGGCCTGCTGTGCCACATCAACACTTTGCGCGGACACACGCACACACGCGGCGGCGGCAGCGCTGAATGACATGCTTCTCTTCCTCGCTGGAATGGCAGCAGACAGCGGTAAATTAAAAAGCTCTTTTCCTAATAATTAGCCCCTCGGCGGGGGCGACCTTTGTGCTTCCCTCAGCGGGAGAAGCACACAGGTAATTAATGCCCCCCAACCCCACCCACCCCCCTCATCATGACACACACACACACATACACACACACCCTGCCCCTGTGGGGAGAGGGCTGTATGGGCCAATGAGTCCCCTCTGAAAATGATATCCTGTCCTCCATGCCCCCTCCAAGGCATCCCGCCTGGGCATCCATGGGCAATGGCAAGGAAACAGTGTGTGTGTGATTGTGTGTTTGTGTGTGTCCTGTGTGCTGGTGTTGTTTCAGGAAAACACAGACATTACTTGCATGAGGGGGTTATTGTAGAAATAACTGGTTTAGAGAGAGGAACTACACTGACTACTACAAGTGAGTGTTTCTGAGTGTGTGTGTGTGTTTGTGTGTGTGTGTCTGTGTGTGTGTCTCTGTCTGTATCTGTATCTGTGTCTGTGTCTGTGTCTCTGTCTCTCTCTGTCTCTCTCTCTGTGTGTGTGTGTGTGTGTGTGTGTGTGTGTGTGTGTGTGTGTGTGTGTGTGTGGATCCATATGGTTTGTGTGTGCATACTGAATTTGTCTCTGTGTATGCTCAAGCAAAGCTTTTCAAGCATGCCTCCATATGGGCTGTTAGTGAGCTTATATGCTCTGTGTGTGTGTGTGTGTGTGTGTGTGTGTGTGTGTGTGTCTGTGTGTGTGTGTGTGAGGTTTTTTTGTGTGTGTGTGTGTGTGTGTGTGTGTATATATATAAGAGTGTAATGGTGGGTTTTAGGCTGTCAGAATAGCTGTGTAATGGTGCGTGGTCCCTTTTGATAAGTCTTACAGTTGTGACTGCGGCCCCCCTCCTCTTATCTCCAGAGGACAATGTTGCACTCAGCAGCTGCTGCCACAAGCACAACACACACGCACACACACCTCTTCACACACTCCTGCCGCTTCACAGGCTCCCATTCATCTCCACACGCTCAAGTTCACGCAGACATGCAGACCCACACACACAGATTATCACAAGCACAGGAAAGTGTGCAGACACGTTCTCACAGCCCAAAGCCACAAACACAAACGCGCTCTCCGTCAGAGAACACACACATCCCCTCAGTCTAAACAACTTAGTTCTTATCTCTCCAACTCTTTCTGACTTCAAATTACTGCATCATTATCCAGCACTCACCTCCTTAAACGGTAATAATTGATAAAATGAGATTGATTAAGCATGCTATTAGTGCAGGATAATTGGCTTGATAATGAGCAGATTGCCTGCTAATTGCTGAACAGATAATAAGACTGAAATTTGCCTCAGGCAGAAACAGTGAAATAGCAGATATGCACTTTGTGGAAATGAGCAAACAGTGGCTGGATATCTGCTGCAGAACCACTGGGCTCAGGAGAGATGCTCACTTGTGTTATTGTTTGTCACGTTTCAACCCGTCAGTCTCGTCTTCATGCATTGAAAAAACAAACAGCAAGAATGAGTTTCTACTTTCCAGGGTCGTGATGTGCAGCTCGGCTTTAGGCAGGTTTGAGCTTGCCATATGGAAAATAATACATGTCAACTATGTCTGTCTCTGCAATACACCAGATTGAACAAACACGGAACTTTACTTCTGTTGTTTAAAGTTTAAAAACTGGCAGTATCCTACATGTGAAAATTTCTAAGTATTCTTTAACATTGATGCCATGGGTCAGACAGACATTGATATCACTGAAAACACATTCATTCCAGTGAAAACCTCTTCAAAACAGCCAGGCTGTTGAGTAAAACTTCTGCTGCTATGCCATGTGACTTCATCACACTCGTCTGTGCCGTTGCCATCAAATACTAGAAGCCCACATTCCTGCATGATTACTTCATCATACTGTGTTTCTCCTGATGATAGAGCATGTTGCATGCCGTAAAAAATGTCAAGCCCTTTAGGGCACATTTGTGATTTGCGATATGATTGATTTGACTCCACACAAATTGCAAAGGAAGATAAAATGATTGCCAGCGTGATAAATTTGCAATTTTCTAAATTTGCAAGAACACAAATGCAAACAGTGCCAACATTCAGCAATAATTGTCCCTCCCAAAATGGGATACATTTCCTCCTGTTAGCTCATGCATCGGTTTCCAAGTTTGTTTTGTTTGATTGACTAAATGTGCAAACATTTATTCAGGAGAAAGAAAAATACACTTTACACATTTCATGCAACAAGTTTTATTCTGTTTACACTAAACCAGTTCACTCTTTCAATGTAATAGGCCTTCACATTCATAGATTGATTTTTAGACTCTTTGAAGTTCTTACATTTCCTCAGCCTTTGTGTTTTTATATGAAGGGCTGTCACAGTCAGGTTAGACTGCATTCAGACGTCAGCATATTAAACAAAGGACCTCAGTGCTGTTTCTACTGCATACTTCCCATTCATAAGGTCAAGGATGCAAACGAGGCATGAAACACCTCCTCTCCTCTCGGTAGCATCGACCAGTATCATGTTCTATAATCTTATAAGCAAAGATAAAGTAGACTTTCTGTAGATATTTTACAGTATTTCATCTTCTCAGTCTCAGAGTTTTCATTCTACATCTCTTAAACTTTTTCAAATACTTGTTCACGCTCTAAATCAATGTCATTCTATAACTAATATAACATAAAGACAACTTAGCTTGAGACATTCATTGGCTGGCTTTGGGGAGCTAAATGTCGTGGGTACCTGTATAGATTTGAATATGTTAAACCTAAGTGGCTACCGCTGGTGTTTGAATATGAAGCCAATGTAAAAGACCAAAAAACTGCAGTTCCCGTAGTCTCTACTTGAGGTTGGCTCCAAAAGCAGAGGAAACTCCGTTAGAATCCAGATTAAAGTGGCCAGTTTGTGCAGCAGAAGTCAACATGTTTAGAACCCGGTACAAGTACAAGTTATTATTAATTTGTCCTTGACAGCTGTATTAACAATATTTCTGTGTATAACTCATCAGTTTTTATTATAATAGGGCTAAGATGGGGCGCCATTGGCCTAGCGGTCTAATCGCCCTATATACAGAGGCTATAGCCCTCGTCGCAGAGGTCACAGGTTCTATTCCAGCCTTAACCATTTACTGCCTGACCTCCCCCTCTCTGTGCTCCCCGTTTTTCCTGTCTCTATTCAGCTGTCCTGTCCATTAAAGGCAAAAATGCCCCCAAAATATAACTTTAGATAATAGTGCTACGGTTTATGTAGTGTGATATTGGCTTATTTGACTGACAGGTGGGCACGTTGCTGCTCTTTGCCAGGCAGATTGGCCATGGCCTTAACTCAATCTCCTATAGATTAGTGGGAGGTTAGTGGGAGTCAGTATTTCTATAGTGACTGCCATCTTTGAGCTTCATATTGTCTAATCAGAAACCAGTGAGTGACATCACTGAGACTACCCATGTCTTATACAGTCTGTGGTTGTACCCAGAAACTAAAAACTTTCTATCAAAACGTAACACATGGACACAAGTTTTTAAAATGTATGCCAATGCAGCTAATTAATGATCTATTTCTGTTATTCTGGTTCATTTGGAGGTGTCTTTCAGGGTCCCTGTAAACACCCGGCCATCAATGGCCCCTCTGTCCTCCTGCCTGGGCCTCTGTTTGCCTTAGGGCTTCCCCTCGCTCCGTGCAGCCTCCCTTTGTGTGGGAGAATCACAGAGAAAGAAAGCAAAGATAACGGAGTGGGGGGGCGAGCAGACAGAGTTTTAGTAAACAGTAGCCTGTCAGAGCTCAGCGGGGGTGCTTCAGCCGTTGCCTCCTCTGCTGCCACCGGAGAGAGTTTTAATCGCCGGGGCGTCTTAAAGAGCCAATTAGACAAAGGAGGGTTTTGTGTCGTCTCTGTGGTGCGGGCTGGACATTGACAAACAACAGTGTGAGAACTGAGGGATGTTTGGGGTGGCTGAGAGGGGGTCTGTTATGGTCAAGAGCTGTCTGATTAATGCCTCCTTCTATACTGCACTGACAGATGGGCCAAGGAGGCTGCTGAGAGGGGTTCAAGCACGGGAGTCACCTATAGAAAGCTCCTGAATATTTCAAGCTTGACGGCATGTCAGGCTCTGGTTTGGTGTCAGGTTGGCAGCAGGGAAAGGTATGTGAACTCACACAGCCTTCTGCCTTTATTAGCCATGGCGTAAGAAAAATAGGGCACTAAGCAGCAGTTTTTTCCCCAGGACTATCCGACTTAAAACCAGATCATACGAGGTTCCTCAGAGCTCATCAGTGCATACAGTAAGGCTGTCACATGTCCTAGTCTGGATTCCCAGACACCAGGCCACTGTGGTCTCCGCTGTCATTAACCTACATCGCTCTAAATTACCTCCTATTCCCAACGAGGGGAGAAAGAGAAGTGAGGGGGGTGCAGGAGGAAGAAAGAGAAAGAAAGAAGGAAACAGAGGACAAAGGAGTAGGGGAAAGAGGTGGAAGAAGAAGAAGTGGTAATGTTGGCAGGAAATTCAGGAGGTGAAGGCAGGAGAAAGGAGCGCAGGATAGATGAGGACAGTGATGGAAGCTGACAAGAGAGAGAAGAAAAGGGAATGAATGAGAGAGGTAAGGCCTGAACCATTAGGAAATGAAACCTAGCATAAAACTCTGTCATATTTTGTCACCGGATCCTGCATTAAAAGTGAAAAGTGTGATTTATTAGTGTTTTGTTTTCAGCATGAAGATGTAATTCATCGGATTGTAAATACTGGAGCTGCCTGTGTGTGTCATTCTGACAACATTTGGGAGTTCTGGCTTTTAATTAAAATGCTTGAGAGAGAGAGAGAGAGAGAGAGAGAGGGAGAGAGAGGGAGTCAGTGTGTCCTTGTGTGTGTTTCCTCCACTGTACGTGAGAATATTTCCATGAACGTTGCGTTTTTATCAAGTGTAATTAATGTGCTGTTCTATGGGCTGCCATGCTCAAGCTGTGCGCAGTTTCGCCACTGTGGTTGCACACACACACACACACACACACACACACTTATTCACACACAATGCAAAGAGAGAATGAAAGACAGAGCCATAGAGTCGACTAGACTGCAAAGAAAAACACACTCACACACTCCACTGCCTCAATTACCCAGCAGAAAAGAAACAAAATGATTATTGAATTCCTAGACAATTGCAACCGAGGCAAAGCGTAATAAGTAATGAGCATGTTGTGCGAATTGATTATGGGGAAGAAATGGGCATGAAATTGAAAAACAACAGCAATCAGAGGACGCTAAAAGCTGAAACAAAGGGCGGCCTGTTAAAAGGGGAAAGAAAGGAGCGGAAAGGTAGATGTAGCGAAGGTGCAGAAGGATGTGATTGGCAGCTTTTGACGGGGTGATGGATGGATAATGGTTGGCCTCATACACCTGAAGCCTCAGGGTGAGGGGGCGGGGCCATGAGCAGCTCAGGTGTCACTGTGAAGTCGAAAAAGGAAGATCTCAACCATGATATAAGTGACACAGGTGCTGACCACACATGAGGGGTCACAAACGCTCACACACTCCTGCCTGGTCATGCATGTAGACCCCAAAACATCCCCCTCCACACACACACACACACATGCTGACAATGATGCTGTGTTCACTTCAGTGCTGAAGACATTCATTGAGTCATTGATTAGACCAAGACAATAATAGCAATTCGGATACTTGACCCTACTAATTACACTAAACTTCTGCTGCAAGTTCTTCATTCATGTAATCAACTCGCCTTTCTTTAATAAGGGCCTTGATCTATAATTTAAAATAGGGCAAGAAGAAATAAATTAAGATTGTAAAAGATAATGATATTTGTCTGTCACTTCGCCCCTGATGCTTTTGTGTGTGCACATAGTTGCACAGATATAAGATTCTTTTGAAATTCATGATTGAAATAGCTGGTTTTCTTGTGTTGACTTGCTCTGATTGGTCCGTCATAGATTAAATGAACTCTCCCAAACTTACATTCCTACACCAGAGTCTGAAGCAGAAAAAAGGATATCAAAGGCTGGAGGCCGGAGCGTTGTTTCCTTTGTGTGGTTGAATGTTGTCGGCTGTTTCTCTTTCAGGTGTTTGTTTTATTACGCCTCAACTTGTATGAGGATTTCTCTTCTACTCTGCTCTGTGATGGGTAAAACAATTCCTTTCATTTGACTAGATCATTCCAGCTTTTTCAATTTAAAAACAAATGTGCAACAGCTTTCTCCAGCAATTTAGTATTGAATGTAGTTTAGTTTTTTCAGAAAATTGGGGTTGATTTTAATCATATTTTAGTCTTTGTGTCAACCAATAAAAGCTGCTTTCACTGACTTCTTAGCAAGCCTACACATTCCAACACAGTAGGTTGGCTGTATGCTATCTACTGTTTCATGCAGAGAAGAACGAGTGCAGTTTCAGAGGAGGATAAGGGGTATGCAATTTCCAAAACGTGCCGCAAGTATTCAGATTAGGGATGTCAATTTCAAGTATTTTCTGTGTTCGATCTTTGGAAATGGTAATGATCGATTGCAGATTAATTATTTAAAAACTTGGATGTTTTACATGTCAATGACAATGCCAAATGAGTTTTTTCCCTTAAATACAATTTTCTTTCACAACACAGTGTATATAACTGGCGGTATTGAATAGCTACAGATCATATTGAGGTGTTCAAAATGATAAACACGCTGACTATCAACTTGTGGAGCAGGCTTATAATCTCTGCGGACATACAATCATAAAAGTGAAGGCTCAGACTTCAACAAGGGAACTGAGCAGAATCATATGTTAGACTCACATTGTCCAGTTTTCTGTCTACTCGTTCTTATTGAGAAAAATAAGCATGTGAACACAGTCAGGTGTCAGCCGGGAGTGCAACTGGGTCATAATCAGTTCGACGGAGGACAAAAAAAGCGTTCGTGGAGACCTGTCACTCAGCCGCAGCCCCCAGCTGAGCGTCTCCGCTGGGCGCAACACCTTCAGTCAGCTGATTCACATCCAAACATGCTTTAAACGTAAAACACCTCCCTGATAGCTAAACGGAAAATGAGGCCACATGATGTTTGTTCCACGTGATGGAAAATCGAAACAAGAAAATGTGTTAGAGTAAGTTCTTAACAATCAATTCATCGATACTCGATTAATTGTTGACATCCCTAGTCATTAGTTATCCACCCAAACAATCAGTATCATGCATCCCTTGTGCACCCTGCAGGGAAAACATTGGTATATGAAGTAAAAACCTTTGAGGAATATACAGGTATTAAAGTTAATATCAAAAAGGCTGACTTTCATCCAACAGTGGAGGAGAATCTTAAAGAGTAGCCCAATCTCAAAGGTCAGCACTGTACTAGAACAAAGCTGGAAACATGCAGAACAGATGTGACGTTTTCTGTTTGGGTTGCTCCGGCGTCTCTTCTCCACTCTGCCAGTTCACGTTGAAACATGATATGAGCTACAACCAGAGAGATATAAACAGACATCAGAATCTGATACATGCAGCATGTGCAAGAGAACATGAAGGCCTACAGTGAATACAGCACTGAGCACATTTCAAAACACATGGGAGGGATTCACCAACAGATTGTATGTAGACACAACATATTTCCTCACATACAAAAAGCAAACCAGACCCAGCGTCAAAACCTGATATTCAAACAAATCTAACAGATTTATATAAGCGGCACGTTCTCCTTCTCTCCACCTGTTCAGTGTTTACTGTCGGGCTTATGTCACCATACTGCTACGAGAGCTATGAATCACATATCTGCCAGTGCTTCAAGAGCCCTCAAAGCTAGCAAACATCCCTCAGGAGGATAACTCACGTCCTTACATCTTGGTACTTACGAACAACATTCTTCAAAACAACTTTTCATCATCCTTCTTCTCTTCTTCCACTTCTTTTTCCATCCCCTCTCTCTCTCCCTCCTTCGTGCTTTTTTCAGGGATGCAAATGAAAAGCAGCTCCATCCCCAACGCAGGTTTTGACTATATACTGAGGTGCTTTCTTCCTCCTGTTCTGGCGTTTTGTTCCAGGGTGACAAGAAACTCAGCAGGACAACTTTTCTCCTTAATGCTCAGTAGTTAGCACATGCTGGGGTTCGGGGAAAACTCATTTGTGATTTTTTGTTTTTTAAGCGTAGGGGCTGAATTTGGGTTTGTGCAAAAGTTGAACCTAAGGTAACATAAGATAAATATGACATTTCTTAAAAAAGTGTCTTTAAATTCTGCTTTAAAGTCAGAGAGTGTGTTTGATTGTGGCCCTGTATCACCCTCGCTGAGCTCTAACAAAAAACAGGCAGAGATTTCCACAGCTCAACATAAGAACACCAGCGCCTGTGTCTTGCTATTACTCAAATATCACACAGCGTATGCGCTTTCGAGGGCAGCATCAGCACCCTGGTGAACAAAAATATGAACTTTACAGGAAGGTTGACAGGAATTTCAAATAAGGTAAGACACAACAGAGAACCTGAATGTCCCGAATCAGTCACATAAATTAATTTGTAAGATATTTGGCACACAGGTGGAGGTGTATGTGCGGGTGGGGTATTACAAGCTGTTATTTAGACTGCTCCTTCAAGAAAGGGGGTCATTGGAGTTGACAGTTGGGGTCTGAATAAAGTCTGTAAGGAAATGAAGAGCTGGGAGGAGGGATTTCTCCCTGATAGGTGACTGTTAGGCAAACATAGCTGCTGTAAAAGGCCTCATAAATCATGAGTGTGGGGAGAGGCATTGGCAGCGCAATGTACACACTACACAGCCTCAATGGGACTCACCTGGAGCTTAAGTATAGGGTGATGAGGACGAATGTGATGGGAGAGACGGATAAAGAGAGAAAAAAGTGAATACATAGTTAACAGAAGGACAAGCTGGGACAGTGAGGAGCGTGAAAAAGTTTGTGAGCAGACCTGCGTTAGAGGTCAAAGAGGGAAACAAGTCATCTACAGAGAACATGGGACGGCAGGCTTGATTGAGGAATGTGGCACAGGCAGGGTGAGAGAGAATTAAAGGAGCGAGTGGACAGCAAAGGGAGGAAGTGGGGGAGTGATTGATGAAGACCCTGAGTTACAGGCCCTTGGAGGAGGACAGGGCACCTCACTTCATCACAGTCACACACATGCACACGTCTTTGTCAGCGCACAACTCGTGAGAACTTCCCCGACACCCTTTGATCGCACACACGCCTCCAAAATCATTTATCAATCGACCAGAAGACGTCTGTGGATATATGTTTCTATCCACTGACTGACCCCTGGCTCACCCCTGTCCACATGTATGTAGGCTCAAGAAACTGTTTGATGGAACTAAAATGCCCTATTATGGTGCTCTAATGTTGTAGTTCTGATTGAACAGTTTTAATGTACAGCAGGGAAGTGAAAGACAGGAACCTAAAGCGTAATGTTACAGAAAATATAAGAGCACAAATATCAAGATCAAGATTCAATATTCACTTTATTTTCATTCCCTTTTATATTTTCACAAGTAGCGAAACGAAATACTGTTTCTCACCAGCTTGACAGTGCATAATAAACGACACTAAAGACAGGCTTAAACATTTAAAACAAGCTGAAACATTTAAGGACACATTAAAAAACACATCAAACACAGTATTAGCAGCATGATAAGACCAAAAGGAAGAAAGTGCATCAGTCAAATGAATATAAAACAACAGGAGTACAACAGAACAGAAGAAGTCGCCCAGACTCAGAATGATAGCCAACTTTTTGGGGATATCAGTTTAGCTAGGCAAGACTTATTTTTCCATGTCCTGCATTGTTTACAATCCAATGACCAACTTGAGAGTTGAGATCAAAAAGGAAGCAGTGCCCTTTTATCTGTTTCTGGCGAGTCTCAGTTTCACTGTAAACAGTAAGTTACACAGAGGCCTCACTCTGGCTCACTAATGTTAAAAAAGGACACTGCTATTCTTGCAATTTACTTGCTGTCAATAGGTCTTAAATTTATTGAAATAAACTAGCTGATGAACTAGCATATCATGTAAAACTGACATCTTAACAATAACACTAAAATGTCCTGGCCATTGCTTTGTTAGGATGAGTGCATACCCCCAGGCTCCAATGTTTCTATGTGGCACCTGAAGTCAATATACTGTTCAGCTGTGGAGCTGAATGACAAAAGTTAAGCAGAAGACAAAAGGATCTTCTTCCCTGTGGGCTAAGCTAGTCTTTGGACTCATAAAGCCCATTGGTCTATCGACCTGCAGGAGAGTTTTCATACATTTTTGTTTCATGTGGTTACACCTATGTGTTCACACTGGACAAACCGCTGAAACGTGCCTAAGTTTTGTCATATTTTTGGTTAGGTTTAGTCACCAAGACTACTCTATCTTGCTTTAGGTTTAAAAGTATTAAAGACTAAAAAGATAAATTGTGTAGGTAAGTGATGAAACTCATGTAACTTCAAATTGAGTCCAAGTCCCTTGGTTTTAAACTCTGGTTTGGTGATGGTGGGCAATTTATGTGCCAAACAAACGGACTGTATGTCTCTTTAAAAATGTCTAAAGTGGCTAAAAATGCATACACAAATATGGCTCATTATAAGCTGTTACATTAACATGGTTGTATTTTTGGTACAGACAGTCTCAAACAACATCAGAATATCCCAAAGTAAAGCTGGCAAAGAGTAGAAATGTGGATTCATCTCATGTTATCAAGTTCAAACTCTCTCTCTCTCTCTCTCTCTCTCTCTCTCTCTCTCTCTCTCTCTCTCTCTCTCTCTCCTCACACACACACACACACACACACACACACACACACACACACACACACACACACACACACACACACACACACACACACACAAACACATTTTGCCAGTTGGTGAGCCTAATGAAAGATCAAACTGCATTAGACATGTTTAGATTTTAAATCTAGTGGAGCTCGCCCACAGGGAAATCCCTGCTTGGGTTCCTGTTTGGTGCTTACATCAGTGTCTGCAGACAGCAATGACTACATGAAAAATCCCTCCACACTGAAGAGAAGAAGGTCAGGTGACCTGGGTGGAAAGGTTTTGGGTTCTCCTTTCAGGTAGCTATCACAAAGACATTCACACTTACTGTATATCTAAGTGTGAGTGTGGAAAATCCACTTGCAGGAGTGACTTGTGGATTGATTGCCTCTGAGACTGGGACAATGCTTTAGTCTGTAGAGGCAAACACACTCACACACATGCACGCACACACACACATCATTGTTTGCTGATGCTCCACATCAAACAGCGTCTGCAGACAGGTAATGCGTGTGCAAAAAAACACTAAAAGAAGAGCGAGAGCATGAAGGAGAGAAAGCATGAGAGGTAAACAGTATGTGGGCTTTGATGTCGTTTGATGTCTGATGCATATTGCCTCTTTCTCTTTATTAGAGGAGAGCGGGATGGAGGCAGAGACAGGGAGGGGAATGAAGAGATCGACGACATGAAAGCATCATTAGACAGCAGTGGATTTAACCTCTCACAAAAGGCACATCCACAAACAAGAATCAATGCCAGCCGTTGTGAATGCCACACACTATTCTAGAGCTGGTAATGAAAAGATGAATCCTCTATGTGCTCACACGCTGTCTCCTCTTGTCACCCTGAATCATCAAAAGCCACACTGGGAAACAGGGGAAGCACATATGTGCTGTGTTTTAAGGTATTGTGAGGCGAATCCGGCGTGTAGATGCTTCACCGAACTTGCTCTGCATACGTAAAGTGTCACTTTTAATTAAGATTAATAAGATTCCACATTCTACCTTCCCATAAATGTTTCTATTAATAATAATACATTCTAATCCCTAATCTTTACATCCCTAATCGCTCATTGTTTCAACATCAGTGCTTTGAAGCTGCGTCATTATTCTTTCATATTTCCTGCTGAATCAGGTGCATAACAGTTGTTAAAAAGCCACCTGACACCTCCCTGCTCACACACACTCCCCCTCCTCCGTGCACACATACGCACACAGTGACCCTTTGATTCCACCGTCAATCCATCTGTTAACAGACCCAGTTGACCTCCACCTGACTGTTGATGCATACACAAGCCCAGAGATTCTCGAGCCACCTACTGCGACCTCTTCCTCTTCCTCCCTCACAAATAGAGATGCTCCAACACACACACACACACACACACACATATAGCACATTGGTACAGTGCCGGATTACAGAGGTGTTAGTGATGTAGAACATTCCTGGCCTCTATTCTACAATAAGGAACCTTTGGGTTGGACCATAATCCTCTATAGGGTTCCTACTCTGGACTGCTAATCTCTAAACTCACTGAGGTTTTGACTAAACTGACTGAATTGTGCAGTATGGGAATCTGGTGGATGGAAGTCCATTAGTGTACAATAAGAGCACAGTAACACTGGGAGGTTAATGTATTGAAGCATATAATGGACATAAGGATTACAATCTTACATTAAACCGAATAGTTTTTTGTGAATATTTAATCTCTGCCAGATTATTTGGTGGAATTTAAATAACAATGAAACTATCAGGGCTGCAGCTCATTGTCATCCAAACAGTAACTGATTAAATGAGTCTTAGTTTCGTATATTTCAGACTTACCATTACAATTATGCGTCAATTTGCAACCCAGCCCAGTGTTAACAATGTCTCAAGGAGTATCTTAACGTTGAAAAGATGTTGAAAAGGCAACTTTGGCCACCATTTAAAAGTCACTATAGACTGGTTTGAAGTGAAAGTCTTTTTTTTAATTATTATTATTTTTGGCATTTTCACTTTTATTGATAGGACAGCTGAGGAGAGACAGAAAATGTGGAGAGTAGACAGTAGTGAGGCCAAAGAGTCGAACCAGCGACCTCTGCAACAATGCCTCTGTATATGGGGCGTGCTTAGACTGCTAGGCCACCCCTAGGCGCCCCAATGTTAAAGTTTTTACTATCTGTTTTATTTTAGGGGGCTGTGCATCACAGTTACTATCGAAAAAATGAAATATGCAAGCCAGACTCAAACCCACAACACCTGCTTTTATGACTAGCACTTATTTCAATCAGCCACCAATATCTGTGGAAGCTTCACTTCCTGTTTGCTATCAATCAATTGTACTTCATAATCTGGGTGTCTTACTGTATTCTTAGTCAGGACTGCACAGCCTCCACGTGCCTTTACATGGGAAGTCTGAAACTGCTGCTTTTTCTTGTCAACATTGCAAAGTCCAAAGTTCTGCTCTGTGTGGAAAATGAAATACATTGAAACGATGTCTTTGCATAGACTGCACAAGCTTAATTTTTCACACCACAATGGCCTACCAAGCTCAAGGAAAGCTAAAGAAACATGGAGCAGCTGAATATAAAGTACAGTTCAGACAGACAGTGCATGTTTTAAATATTTCTTACAGCAGTGGAACATAGAGCTCTGAATCAGAATCTGACCCCAATGCTACCGGCAGGGGAAGGAAGGTTGGAGGCAGAGAGTGATTAGAATATCTTGAAACCCTGTGGAGGCTAGGTTGGTGGTGTGGTTGAGATAACAGGAACAGTTCTGATGGAGGGAAGTTGAAGCATTCACAAAGACCAAGAAAAGTGGAAGATTTGCAGTTTAAAAAGATAGCCAAATTGGGAGGATGTGTTTGGCTTATAATGGCTCCTACATGGTAACATGTCGAGTGTGTATCACGGTACAACTCGGGTTGGCTGCCTGTAGGAGCCTGCGAGCGTTGCTTCATTATTTAAATATTGTCAATTATTTTACCAAAAAACATCCATCTGAATTTCTGTGTTATGAATTCCCTCTTTGAAATATTCAGAATTCAATTTTAAATTGTTTGATTTCAAGGAAAATATTAATTATTCTCACAAACTGGGAAAAAGGTAAGTAAGAAAGAAAAATTCAAGTTGAGTGAAAATGTGGTCGCTTTAATTGCCGAGGTCAAATTTATGAATTAAATTCAGACCTGAACATCTGTTACACCAAGGACGGGTTAATTACTTGACTTCAACTTTTGAATCCAAATTGAGTGTGCTGAATTTGATCTTAATATATTTAACAGTAGAAAATATATGAGAGAAATACAGTTTTTTAATTTGTAAATCTTAAACTCGGAGTTCAATCCAACAGAGGAATGCAGATCACATGAACTCAGGCGGATTGGATTTTGAAATATAAGACTCTAGTGGAATAAAACAAGTGGTTTTTACATTTGATATTCATTAGATATTTAAATTCACCATTAAATGTTCATTTGCAAACACTTAAACCTTCATTAACATTATTTTCCATGAGGATGTATGTTATCTTCCTCACAGCACCCCACTTCTGCTCACACACACATACTCACACACGCACACCTCTTGACAGTCCCCCTGAGGTCTGCAGACTCTTCTCCTTATCAGCAGCAGATTATCAGAACGTACTGTATTGTTGCGAACGGGCGCACCATTCCAGGCCTAATAGGCTGCCTAAGTGATTTTGTCTTTGTCCTTTTGTGTCCTTGCCTTTCCATCAACCCCTGCTGATTGCAATCTAGCCAACCAGGTGAGTGGATTCATCAGGAGGGTGACAATTGGCGGCTGACATGGGGCAGATCTTTTATCTCAGCGGGACTTCCTGGATTAATTGGTGCCGGTTAAGTTGAACAGCGGAGCAAAACATTGCAGGGAGTTGAAGATCGCAAGAGTTCGAGGTTGGTGCTGACACAAGAGTGTTTGTTTTTTTTGTGCGGGAGAATAAGATGTCATGTTTCAGCAGTTCTCAAAGAAAGGTCCTTGAAGGATTGTCATGATAAGGAACATGGAGTTGTATTTTTTAGTTTGCAGGTTCAACTACTTCATTCGTGTCCTCATACATCATACCCATTTACTCTTTCCAAAGGCATGATTCTAAAAAACAGGTCAAAATAGTCTTTTACCTTTAATTTATTTAGACAAGTTGCTACATTATGGCTGGGCACAGCACTTTAACAAAGTATGTAGAGCGCTTGTTGGGGACCATTATTGGGTGCAGATTTGATTCACTTTTCTTTATCTTTTAATAATCTCTAACATAAGCATGCCATCTCTTACAAAGGTTCCTCTCAGTGATTTTTCCGTTGCTTAGCGCCGCTCGAGTGGCTGCTTGTTGCAGCAGCTTCTCTTTGTATTTGAAGCATGTCATGACTTTTAATGACTCGTTTGTTGATCATGGACACCAAACTGGCTACGTTTGCAGTGGTGTTTTTACTATTTTTGTTCCTGTGTGTGTCCGGAGATCCTGTGTAACCATGGTCGCATTGTTTACATAAGAGATCAGCTGTTAGCAGCCCGTAGCATGTTGATGCTACACCTTCTTGTTTGCTGCTGTAACTCCATGAATTTCCCCATTGTGGGACGAATAAAGGAGTATCTTATCTTATCTTATCACTGAGAACATTTTAACTTTTCATATTGGGAGTCTGCATCAACTCCTTAACAAAGCTCTGCCCTCATCATGCCCATAAATATATTGATCCAGTCTGCAAATCTGTACATGGCTCTTTGTCTCAATTAGATAAGTTAGGGTTTGGGTTAAGAAAAATATCACCCCTGTATAGTGTGTAAAAATAAAGAGATTAGCTATTCAGACCAAATAGGTTTTTTCCTGGACTTATGGATCCAACCTGAAGTGGACGCTCAAGGAACTGCAGTTTTTTGCAGTACTGCAGCAGCTTTATTCATCAACACTGCTTGGTGGGACTGCAGTCGAGCTCATTGATTTGCTATTAATAGTTTCTGGACACAAATTGAGCTCTATTGTTCAGAATATTACTTAAACTATTTAAGTGATGTATTAAAATAGAAAAGAGTACATAACAAAGACTGTCCTTTAAGTGTTGAGAGTCACTATAGCACTATAGTTCAATAATAAATCAAAAACAATCAATGGGGGACCACTGGGGTTAACTCTTCAAACGTGGCCTCTAGAGGCTAATTGAGGATGTGTACCATAAAATGTCAGATGCCTGTCACATGATGTGAGTGTGTGTCAGGGGGATGGGTTGTAGAAGAGGA
Source organism: Notolabrus celidotus (assembly GCF_009762535.1). NCBI lineage: Eukaryota > Metazoa > Chordata > Actinopteri > Labriformes > Labridae > Notolabrus > Notolabrus celidotus. The sequence continues at coordinate 6,865,174 of NC_048285.1, read as the reverse complement.
GTAAATGCTTTATGTTCAAGTGTGTGTGTGTTTATGTGTGTGTCTGGACCTGGAGAGACAGCAGCAGTGGCGGGAGTGCGTTCTGAAATAGCGTGCAGAAAAGTCATTTCTAAACTCTGCTCTCCCCTATGTGGCCTGTTCACCCTGAGGCTCAGCATGGCCTGGCATTTACATACTGTTCAGCACGTGCTCTGGGACACAATCCTAGGTACGGGGAATACACACACACACACACAAACACACACAAACACACACACAGACACACACATACAAACATGCCACAGTGTATCTATCAAGGGAAATAAAAGCTTCCACATCTGCCACAAAACACACAGTCAAGCATGCTAGCAAAGATACATCTGGGGGAATGAGCCCAAGCACATCTGCTGACATGCACACACAATTAGAAAACACAAAGTCTAAACAGACAAACCAAAAGCAGAGGGTAAAGAGGCAGAATGACAGCCTGGAGTGGCTGGAGTAGAAAAGAAATCACATTGTGGTTTCCACTGTTTCTCCCCTGCCTGTCATTCTTGACTCATGACAAATGATATGTCACAGGCCACGAAAAAACACACAGACTTCCCCTCCAGAATCCCAAATGCCTCCTCATGTCTCTCTCTCTATTTCTCTCATCTTCATGTCATCAATCTTTGCTTCTGTTTTTGTCTCTCCTGATGTCTCTGACCCTCGCTAAACCCTGTAAAACCTTTCATACATCACCAACACGCCCCCAGCTCACATGCAACGTTAAATTAACTTTCCTCTGACATTGATCCAATGTTTCCCCAGCATTCCCACAGCCCTTGTTTAATCCCTGGCTGGCTTTATGGGGCCCTTCTGCTCGGCCTCTCGTTACACCCTGCACCCTCCATTGTGATCCAGCCTAACAGTTTAAAGACGGGCCACAGTCTCTGAGCGCTCCGGTGCTTTTTCATAGCCAAATCAGCTGTGGCTTAATGCTGTTTGTTTAGGTTATGGCCTCAGTTACAAGCAAACGCTTCATATGATTATGAATGTGTGCGTCCTGCATGCGTATGAGCTAACCTTGCTGAGCAGCACATACTTTTGAAAGTAAACGTCACCCTTGACTTACGATGAATGGTGCGTAACAGTCACGATCTCACGTCTTCCATTTTTAGGCGAGCAGTGACGCCCTGGCTCCTCTGCCGGCTTGTGTCTCCCCTCCCTGGCTCATCCTGAAGAGGAAGCACACTCCTGACCTTTCAGCAATAAAAAGCCTCACTGACATCTGTTACAGCTGGCTCACAGCTCAGTTGCCAAAGTTTTACATGGCCAGGTTCAGGTACAAAGACTGCAGCCAAGACTGGAGCACAGAAAGGGATATTGTATCTCACCAGAGAGTCATGAAATGATGCTTGTTTTTCTTTGTGTAAATGACGCTGGTTTATTATCTTTAATTCTTCATTCAAGCAGGAAAGATTCATAAAATTGGAAATACAAGTCAGTCACAGGCTTCTGATTTATACAGAGACATCCTTCATAAACATCTACAGCCTCATAACAAAGCTTCATAACTATCCTGTGAAATGTCACTTTATACACATCACAATGTCCAACACAATCGTTAGTGCTTTGTATACAAAATAAACCAGTCCTGTGATACGTTGTGTAAGCACTAGACTGTGGGGTCAGGTGACTGTAAAGGGCGTAAAACCAATATAAAACATGGAGGTGGCCTTAGTGATGTCACGCATTGGTTTCTGAAGAGATGTTATAAAGCCATATTGAAAAATCCATCCATCCATTGTCTTGACCGCTTATCCCGTTCGGGGCCACGGGGGGCTGGAGCCAATCCCAGTTGACTTTGGCAGAAAGCAGGGTATACCCTGGACAAGTCCCCAACCTGGCAGACAATTCACCCACACACTCACACCTTTTGTTAGAGTGACCAATGAACCTGGTAAGCTTTTGGACTGTGGTAGGAAGCCAGAGTACCAGGAGAGATTCCACGCAGCCAGAACATGCAATCTCCACACAGAAAGGCCTGCCCGACCGGGGACTCGAACCAGCAACCTTCTCGCCGTGAGGTAACAGCGCTACCCCCTGCACCACCGTGAATACCCACTGCACCACCATATTGAAAAATGTTGGCCCCAATTAACTTTTGGCTGATTTAGCAACAAGCAAAGAGGTGAAGTTGAGCCCGCCAAGCTTTCTGACAAACAGCTACAACACACAACAAACAAACAAACAAACAAACAAAATGCCTCATTAGTGAATATTGGTTGAAAGATTAGAGCAATGGAACCAGCTTGGTAGAAGAACACTACATCGCACTTTATCATAGATCTGTGGCGTGTATGGTCAAGTCTCTTTTCTTCTTCTTCTACAGTCTAATATGTTAACTCTAAATAAGTCTAAGATATCCTTCATCAGAAGCTGTCTAACATTTTAATCCAGTGATCCACACTGCTGTCACAGGCATCAGCAGACATTTGAGTTGCCACTGCAGTCATAGCTGCTACACAAGATGGCTACATCCACAAATAGCTTACGGGATAGACAGTCATCCCTCATCTTTGAGGGAATAAAGCCCCTGAGATACAACAATGAAGGTAGCTAGCTTTGAGCTGTGTCAACATTCTCCTTTGTTGGTGCAAAAAGCTCCCTCAAACAAAACAGGACTGTCAGCCGGTTGTGGTGTTATCATCTCATTAAACCTCAGTTATCAGTTGTCATCAGGAGCTTAGACATGAGGAGGAAGTGCTGCCTCCTGACTCCTTATCAGCTGATGAGGCCATTATCTTCACTTGGTTTAGGGGAAACGAGACATATTTACATTAACACCGGCTGGTGCTAATCCTTCTTTATCTTAAGTGTTATTACTTCAGATTAACTATTTGACCTTCAGAAAAAGTGCTGCAGTACATTTTGGACTTTGAGTGAAAGTTTTTAAAACATCTTTAAAGCTTTACATTTTGTCTACTGTAAAACCACTGAAGGGGTACTTTAGTGAACATTTCCTTTACTTCTTATCTTAGTTTCATTATCTATTATCTTTTCTGTGCTACTTTTCTATTATATATTATTTTTATCTTATAATTTATACTGTTAATATTCAAAAATAAAGGGAAACTCTTATTATGAATAGTTTATAACTGATTAACAAGGGGTGAGATTAAGGAAGGGTTGATGCATAGAGAATAGGGTGGTTATGTAAACTGGAACCACGACAGAATGAGCTGGACCCCTGATACTGAACTTTGCAGTAGACACACTTCTAAACATTAATGCTAAGCTATCATCAACTAAAACTTGCTCTCACCAGCGCTGCTGCCATTGCTTGGATTGCAGGATGGGATCTTGCTTCACTTTTCACTATCAGAAATGATTGAGACCCAGTAGCTCCTCAGGCTGCTCTCACATGTGTGCACATCAGTTGTTATAATTTTCCAGACTGTAAAGACCATCCTGAGACAGAAGCTTTTGGCCCTGTCACACCTTGACGATTTTGCCAGCGTTTTCCCGACGTATCAAAATGCCTCAAAAACGCTGACATACGTTGATGTTTTTTTTTTTTTTTTTTGCATATACATAGAATATTCATAACTTAAGCCCAACTAAACAACGCCATGATAACGCTGACGAAGTGTATAAAAAGGCTGCCGCTTGTTAATGATGATGTATACGTTTACTTGCATTGGTGATTAAAAAACTTGTGTGTTATTAAAACTGTGCAGTCTCTCTTTGTAAGACCACGATGAGCCGTGGAGAGTGTCAGAGGAGTGAAACCAGCAGGAGCACAGCCTCTGGTCTTTACAAGAAGTTGCACTTATTGACTGTGGTTCCAAAAACATCACATTTTGAACTTCATTGAATTCAACAACAGCAGCTTTATCGTTGAACACCACCAGACTCCGACATGCTGGCTTCAGCTTCTGTTTCAGAGGCTCTGCCCTTTGACACTGAGTGAGGGCTCCAAGGCTTCTCTCACACTCACACACACGCAGACACACAGCTCTACGTGTGTGAACGTGGGTCAACAATCGCATAACTTACCTACAACTTGTGGCAGGCGTATGCATCGACTTACTCGCTGGACTACGATGTATACCAGCGTGCTTTTAACTTATACAAAACTTTCCTCAAACTCGTGCAACGTATGCCAGCGTACTCGCCAATTTTTTATACGCCAACATACGCTGGCTAAATCGACATGGTGTGACAGGGCCATTACATTTTTGTCAGTGTCAACAGGCAGAGGTGAAATGTGCTGGACTGCTCCCCATGGATTGATTTGATGTGATGTGTGCTATCAGGTTGTCCCTCGTATCGCTTTTCTTGTTGCAATGGGGGTTTTAATCAATCACCGTCATGCTCAGGATTTAACACAGCTGGGTGATTTTTAAGAAAGCCGGGTAATCAGTCCCTCCAGGAAGTTGCGATTTCGCAATCGCAACTATCAACGCAAATTCAACCAATCAGCGCGATTTTTTCGCGGCCCTGCAATTTTATACAATCAGCGCAACTTTCCCACAAATTTGACCAATTACCTTAACGTCAGCCCCTGCACGTCATCGGTTTTATCATCAATTTGACTTCCTTGGAACATAAACGTAAGTCCTCACTTGATCGGCACTTTTCAACAACAAAACACGCACAGAGAACGGGTGAAAAGAGGGGACAGCAGGCAGGACAAGTGACCATGACAACGTTATTATTTATAGATTGAGGGGCTCAGTGTTCGCTTGGTCTCTACCTGCAGCAGGTGTGCTTTATGAACCAGCTCTCCTCACCTCCATGCATCTGTCTCATCTTCATTGAGGATTTTTACCCCCGGTGTGCGTTAGTGACAGAGACACACCCGGGGGACGTCTGTTTACTATTTGATGTTTGACGTTGTTGCCGTGGTTACAGTAAAAAGCTCTGCATCTACAGCTTGATTTAATCCAGTTTGGTGATACATCAGACACATTCAGTAAGTTTTGATCAACTCCTAGTCATCAAAGATGCAGATGCATTTCAGAGTGCCGTGAACTGACTGTGCATCAGTTGCTGCGAGGTGCATTCAGGGACTGTCGTAAATGTGCAATACAGTCCTTTCATGGCATTTTTCTGTGAATCAAGAGAATCAAAATACAGTCAGTGGCCACATCAAGAATGCTTTCTAAAAACAACTGTAATTTAGCGTATTTACTTGCCCCTGAGATGTTATTGGGGGGAAAAAAGCAAAAAAAAATAATCGCAACTTTCACCGCAATTTTATCAAAAAGCTGTCGCAAATTCAGGCTTTTTGGGCCGCAACAATCACAAAAAAATCCCGCGAAATCCTGGAGGGACTGGGTAATACACAGAAAAGCCATAAATCACAATCATTGATGCCAACTGTGCTCTTTGTCAGAAACTTCCTCTACACAGTTTTCATTTCACCGTGATGCACCAAACACAGCTGATTGCCAGAAAACCTTGCTCCAAATCCTTTCATAAAATCATGGCTGCCAGACAAAGCAGCTTAGCATTACACCTGATTCATGGCGAGAACAATAGAACAAAGTGTGCTCTCATTGTGCCAGATTAACAGCGGGAGAGACAAAAGCAGCCGGACTGGTCGACGCCAGCTCCAGCACACCTGGTCCTCGCGACCTCTCACCTCAGCTCCAGACATTGTAGCTGAAGCCAGAGGAACAGGAAGTGCAGAAATTACAACTGGCAGGAGGAGGATGATCAGAGGGAGGGAGCTTTAATGGCTGACTGCCGAGAAGGCTGGAGCGGCAGAGCTGAGGTTTCATCTCGTGCAAACAAGAGCGAGCAGCGTAAAGAAGAAAAATAGCGAAAACGATGTCAACCATATCCGCACGCACACTCTGTGTTTTCCTGCGTAATTTTGGAAAAAGCATGGCCTATTTCTGGAAACCTTCACACACTGGGTTGATATATTGAGAAGGAAAACAAGCTGTGATGAGCAAATGAGTGCAGCAACACTTGTAAACAAATTTCAATGCATTTAAGATGGGTGGGAAATCCTCCCTGAGCGCTAAGCCAACATATGCCTCATCTAAAGCAAACATGCAACTCTCAAAAAAACACACACACGCACAGCAGCCCTGATTTATCACTGGTTGAGTCAATATAGAGATGGATGACAGGAGCTGGTGAGAAGAGAGAAGAATGGAGGGATAACAGGTGGAGGAACGCTCCCTCTAGCTAGGTTCAACACAGAAAATGCCCTAGGTAAACAGTGGCACCGTGCCAAGACACGAACATGAGCACATGCACGGACACACACACTTCATGATACGCACGCTTGTATAGGAAAGCCAGGATACACAGACACACACACACTCACACAGAGCCCACTGTAAAGCTGTCATATGCTCGGCTCTGCCGCAGTGCTGAACCCAGCAGCCCTCTCTTCTTTGGGCCCATCTGTCATTCTCCCCCCTCTCTCTCTCCTTCTCACTTTCTCCTCTTTGCTCTTTATTTCTCCTTGTGATACCTCTCAACCTGTCTCACAGTCTTCTCTCTGTCTTCCCCCTGTCCCCTTTCTCCATCACTGTCTTTTCTCGCTGGCGTTTGACTGAAGTAAAAATCCAAACCTCAGATAAAAGAGACATAGGGGGAGAAGAGATGGGAGAGGGTGGCGATAGAGAGTCTTAGAGTGCATGTCAAACACTGAGATTTAGAGCTACTGTCGGAAAAGAACCCAGAATCTGACAAATCTGACATCAGACATGCCGATGCAGTCACTGAGGAACAAACTGCATTATGCCCTATAGCGCTGTTAGCCTCCCTTTGATTTTGCTGTAGTGTTCGGACTGCACGTCATGAAGCTGTGATGAAAGTATGATCACAACTGTAAG